>NC_056748.1:804762928-805062928 GCF_019279795.1 Protopterus annectens
AAAATGTCTCTCCTTAACTCAGTCATAAAATATCCAGATTCCAGTATTAGAAGTTTGCTTGTATGCCTTGATTTTTATATTAATTTTGTTGTAAAAACACCAGTATTTACTTCTTCTGCTTTGCCTGTGGAAAGGCATAGTTTTCTACATGAAATCTATGGTATTTCCTGTGTAACTAAGTGAAGTAATAAAGTAGTACTCCTGAGAAGCATTAAGACTTCCTGTTTGTGGGGGAGGGGTATGGCTAGGATGCTGACAGGGTAGCAGCAGAATTCTCCTGCTGTTATTTTTATATTTGGCTGGAATTCTGGAAAAAAATATCTTACAAGCCATATTTTCAAATATTCTGATACATTAAGTACTATCTAAGATAGTATCAAGAATTCTTTTTGAAACATTTAAATTTTCCTGTCAAATACATTATTGGAAATCATCTCTACTAACTTTGAAATGAGCCATCTTAAACCCAGCTCTTAGGACTCTTAATTTAAACAAAACTGCAGTCTCTTCTCAGTAATATCCAGGAATTGTCATTGAAGATGGACAAAATAGATACTGAATTGGATAATTTCAAAGAAAAATGCACTAAGCAAATGTACCAAACAGGTAGCTTTACAAAAAAAAACAAAAAAACAAAAAACGAGATTTCTGGTATAGTGCACTCATTAAATGATGTAGAAAGAAGATTGATGGAAGATGAACACAACATAGAATTCTTATTAAAACAAAATACATCTCTTCTTAATAAAGTTGATGACCTTGAAAATAGGTCATGTAGAAATAATATCAGAATATTTGGTCTTCCTGAGAAAATAGAAGGTAACAATATGACACATTTTTTAACATCCTGGCTTCCTAAGATATTAGATTGACTCGAGGCAATGTTTTTTGGCTTTGATAGAGCACATCTGTCCCTGTCTTCTACCCCTTCATTAAAGAATAAGTCATCTTTAAGATCTACAATTGTCAGATTTTTCTCCTCACAAGACAATGAATTAATTCTCTAAACTGCATGGGTTAAATCTCCTGTCAAAATTAATGACAGGATTATTCATTTTGACAGTGACTGTTTATCTACAATTATTTCCAAAAGGAAATGTTGTCTTCCCCTAATTAAAGAACTAAAGAAAAACAAATTAAAGTCAATTTATTGTTTCCTGCCAGACTGAAGGCTTTTCTTTCAAATGAAATGAAGATTTTTGAAGATCTGGATGCAGCTGACTCCTTTTTAAAAATCAATAACATTCCTGAGCAAAATGAAGACATGGATAGGACTGATTCAACCCTTAAAAGACAAGCCAAGAGATCCAGGTGAGAGACTAATGATAGAAAGAAGACACTAAAAGATAAATTACTTTTTTAGATAGAATTAATATATTAACCTTCAGTTTCTCAAACATTTAATTCTATATTCTTATAAATTTGTGTGACATTCTTGATAATATTACAAAGGGAAATTTGGATCTTCCTGCAGTAAGTTCAGTTATTTATGTCTTATTCGCTTAGTAATCATATTGCAATTTCATATGGTAATTTAGTACCAGTTAGATATAATATTTTCATTATTTCTAGGACAATTAATTTATATTAAACAAGTAAATAGGTATATCTGTGGTTAATATTCTCACATCATTCCTTCTTAGCTTGCATTTGTAAGATCAGGGTTTTCCTTTTAAAAGTTAAATGGTATATTTTTTCTCAGATTATTAATATTTTAGTTTTCATTAATGGTCCTATGCTGCATGATGTGGTGATGATTTGTTTCTACTTCATGTGAACTGTATCTCTTCATGCTGTCTGTCCCTTTCTGATCTATTGTAGTTTTCTTTTCTCTGTTATTCCTTGGGCATGCATTTAGTGTTTGTTGAAGGCTTTGTGTGTCAGTGGTCGGAAACTGGATACCAGTCTTGTCGCAGTTTAACTTGGTTTTGTTTTTGTTTTTGTTTTGGGATGGTTCAGATGGTTAGGCTTGATGGCTTTTGTTTGCTGTGGCTGGATTTGAGGTGTGGATGCTGGTATGACCTTGCAGACTTGCTGTTTGCTGGGAATCTTTGTTTCTTTTGTAGAACTTTGGGAGATTTGATGGACTGGGAGTGAGAGTTTGTGTTTGATGTGTCTCATTCAGATGGGAGCTTTTGTTATGACTACTGTTTCAGTGATTGTACTCTTGTGTTTATACTTTATTTGTATTGAATGTTGTCCTTGGCTTGGGTAGAGGGGGGGTCTGTGTTTGTGATGTGCTTTGTGGACTTTTTGCTTTGTTTGGGTTTCTTGGTGTGGCTGTTTGTGTTGGTGTGCAAGTTCCACAAACAGTTAGGATAGTGATTTAGTAATTCTGTCAGGATATTATTTTTGAAGTTTCCCACTGCGCACAATGTTTTAGCTGAGTGTTGGTCACTGGAAAGGGGTGGGGTTAGTTGATTCTGGTGTGGGCTGATCTTGTTCTTTTGCAAAGATTCAGCTTTTGTGGAGGTGTTCCAGTGGAGGGAATTTGTGTTTGGATGATTCCGATCTTGGGGAGCTCAGGGATGGGACAGTCTCTCCTTGTTTTCTTGCTGATGGAAGTTGTGGTAGTGGGGCTCAATCACTGATTTGGCTAATATGGTGTGTTTCACCATTTTTATTTTTTAAGTGAGAAATTTGTTGGTCATCCAGTGCCTTCCAGAGTGAGATCAGTTGGATTGGAGGTAGCTGTATTAGTATTCTGGAGACATCATGGATAAGTGTAGCTTGGGCATTGATGAACAGGGGCGGATTTTTGGTTTATTGTCTCAGTAATGCACTCCCTACTGGTGGGCCTGGCATTTGGAAAAAGTTGTTGTGCCTCATTTGATATTAAGCCACAAGACCTGTAGTAGAGTTGTTGCAGAGATGCATTGCTTCATCTTGATTCCTAGCAAAGCTTTACTGAGCATAATGCTGACAGACAGTCATTAGTATTGGAATCCTTTTATACAATGTGTGATTTCTCACTATATAATCATACAAATATCTGAACATGCACAACAGGGGATGACTGTTGAGGTTGTGTGATGTACAATTGATGTGCTTTGCCATTCAGTCTCTGTAGGTTCTTCTTGGTTGTACATATGTGCTTATATTTACATATTAAAAATCTGCATTATCCCCTATATGGTAACAGATTTGGGCCATTTACATGTTCAAAGAGAATTTAGTAAGTGGTGGATCTGTAGGTTGATGATTTAATTTGATGAGCAATGAAGTCAGAAAATAACTGATTATCATTGTACAATTTTATGGATATTTCTGGCTGGATAATTGCTGGGTTGCAATACTGCTCATATGTTTCTGAATTTCATATCACTTCCAGCATAATCTGGAGGTTGTCCTTTATAACATACATGAGTTCCTTCTGCTCAATTACTGGGTGTTATTTAAGTAGTAATACTGGTACAATGGATTTCAAGTCCCATATAAATGAGTTTTTTTTTAAATTTAAAGCGTATTCTTCAACTTTCATCTTGGCATTCTTGGGGGATGTCATCATTTAACCTTTACATATACTGAGTTATTTTATGAATGACTATATATTTATATTTATTTCCTGTTCCTATTTGCATCTTGCATTTTTTATCATTGTATTCTTGACTATTTGGATTTAAGGTTATTTTTTCTGGGATTATAATTTTAGTTTTATAATACTGAATACTTTGTAAGATTGTTATTATAAACTATTAGTCATATCTGACTGAAAATTACCAGTCTTTTTAACTTCTGGTCTTTGGAGAAACTTGAGTTAGGGCTGTTTTTATTTCCTTTCTTTTCTTTTTGTCTCCATTATTATTTAATATTACCAAATATTTCTTATTAGCAGAGAGGATCTTCTTTTGTATTTTTTTCTTGTTTGATTGTTTGCTCAGCTAAGCTGTACAAACAAGGATTTTCAGACTCCATGGAATGTTTGAATGGTCGTTTAACTTTATGTCTAATATTAATGAAACCTATATTCTCTTTTTGGATGTCTATTATTATTTTTATTTACAAATTGAATATTCTGGATTTCAAGCATTTTATTATGCTAATTATATAGTTCTTGGTTTGTAAAATGATTCCAAAGTATAATTTTTATGTAGTAGTTATGACATCCTTTTTTGTTATATGACATATTGCTTATACCTTACATAAAATGCATTTATTTGAACACTAATGGTTTAAATAATGGTTGTAAAAGATGGAATTTAAACAAAATTTTAAAACTATTTAATTCTCAGATTTTATTTCTTCAAGAGACCCATTTATTGCAAAATGACTTAGATAGGCTTAATACTAAATCATATAGTTTTCATTATAATCAGAAAAAAAGGAGTAGCCATTTTATAGGATCATAGGATCATAGGAAGTTACTAGGCTAATAGCCCTGGGCCTTTACAAGCCTAGCCAAGTTCTACCCTTATTTCCATGATTAGCACCTGTTGCCCCTGTCCAAGAAGGACACAGTTGGAACCCCTGGGGTGAATTTAAAGTTACCCATCCAATCGTCCAGATTGCATTTGAAGAGGGACAATGAGGTGTCCTGTTTGACATAAAGTGGGAGTCTGTTCCAAAGGTGTGGTAACCTCTGCAAGACAAATTTGTCCCTCCAGCAGGTTCTATTAATGTCACATACCAGATTAAGGTCTTTAAAGTGAGTAACCCATGTACCGATTGACTTATGGAGATGCAGCATTTCCAATAAAGCAGGGTCAGAGATTGCTTTGTATGCAAGGCAGAGATCGCCTCTGAGTAGTCTGTATGAAATGGAATAAAGTGACAGTGATTTCAAATGATCCACATAAGAGAGATGCTGAATTCCTTGAATTTTCCTTGTGAAGAACCTTTGTGGTCTCTCCAGTTGCTGTAGGTGCTTGGAAAGGTACACACAAAAAGGAGAGTTGTACTCAATTATTGGGCCGATGAGGGAAGAGTACAGGGAGGTTATAACTTCTTTTTTTTCTGAAGGCAATGCCCTTACTTATGAGATGAGCCATATAGAATGCCCTTCTTACCACTGTGGAGACATGGTGGTCAAAGGTAAGGTTGCTGTCAACCTGTGTGTCTAGGTCTCTCACTACTGAGTGCATACTTGAGGTGTTGTTATTGATATGGTAGTTAGTGGGAACATCGCCCTTACTGAAAGGATGATGATGCATTTTTGCATTGAGTTTAAGGCCATGACTTTGGCACCGATCATTTGTTTGTGTAAGACCCTCTTGTAGGATGCTGACATCATTTGGGGATTTTATGACTGTTCCCAGTTTGCAGTCATCAGCAAACTTTGTCAGCCACAGACCGTTAGTTTTTGCTTGTACTTCAGAGAAATAGATTCCAAATAGTAGAGGTGCCAGGACTGATCCCTGTGAAACATCACTTGTTACAGTTCTGCTGTTGTAGGTGATTCCCCTATTTTGACTATATGGGTTCTATCAGTGAGCCAGTTAGTGACCCATCTAGTGATATAAGAGTTGATACCTAGCTTTCACTCTAAATCTTTGGGGTTTCTAAAACCATGATGGGAATGGACCCCATTCTTAAGTCTAAATATGATTAAGGTTCATGAAATTAGCATTGTTTCTGTCTTTGATGTCAGCCAGAAGTGTTCTACGCAGCACCGCAGTGTGCCCAGTAATGACCCCTTCTGCAATTCATATGGAGTTACATGTATTGGTAACATATCTAAATATGATTATAGATTCTTTTTTATAAGTCCCATTGCTCCTACTACTATTGGAACTGTCTGGGTATCTTTCTTCCACACTGATTTAATTTCTACCTGCAAATCCTGATATTTTGTGACTTTGTGTCTCTTTGTACACAAGACACTGTAGTCACTGGGTGTAGCAATTTCAATGATCAGTGCTACTTTTGTCTTCTTTTCATGGGCACTATATCTTGTTTTTCTAGCATCTATCTTTTGAACTGTTGGTAATGGGTGATCCCATGTGATGTAGACTTCATCATTTATTGTGATGCTTTGTGAATCATGTTTCCAGTGTTTTTCAGCTACTTCAGTACCATAATGTTTACACAATCCCCAGTGTAACAGTCTTGGCACATTATTAAGCCTTATAGTATACAGTCTTTCTGTCATTAGTGTGTCACAGCTAGCAACAAGGTGTACAATTGTTTCCAATTCTGTTTTACAAAACTTACATTTGTCTGTTTCTCCCACATGTTCAATGGACTTTGTAAACCAATGTATACAGAGTCCATTATCTTTAGGTTTGATTTCACTTCTCCTTAACCATTCCTGCATTCAATTCTGATCAACATAAGGTTGTTTATTTATTTATTTATTTGACATTTGTTAACTGGGTTAGTCCAGCTGGGCAAAAAGCACTTTTTCAGTGGACACCCGAGGAGAAAAGCTCCAAAATAATACAAATAATACAAGAAATACAAAAACTAATTGCCATGACAAAAATTAATTACACTGAGTAAGTTGAAACAATACTGCGGATGCATGGTGCAAGGTACAAAAATGACAGAGCCAGCAAGCAAATGGCAACATACTAAGTATTGTACAATATTTACATTATAATAGAGAGCAGTCAGTAATAGGAGAGACAAAGAAAAACAATAGAGGTCACAGGGTGGCTGAAACAATAGTAGCAGTAGGGCATTAAGACCTGTAATATATACAGGAGAAATTAAACCTTGTGTAAAAGGCCAGTGAACACGGAGCAAGTTCAGGAAGCTAGGGAGCAATGGAAGACTGTTAGCAAAGTATAAGGAAGCAACAGAGGAGGGTGAGAGAAACAGGATAGAAGTTGTAGAAAAGGGAAGGTATATTAGATCCCCTCATAGAGGGATGCAATTGTGTCAGAAGAGAAAGTTAAGTATGGTCATTGCATGATCAGGGCCAAGATTTGTAGAGGCTTTCTTTCAGAGTTATTTTTAAAGACTAGGGTTGGTGATAGATCTGACACTTAAAGGAAGCTTATTCCAGGTATTTGTTACATAGTAGTTGTAGAGGAGTTTACCAATATTTTTGTTGGGCTTATAGACATGCAGTAGATGTTGAGAGCTATGGAGGGCACAGTCAGGGGCGTATGGTTGGATTAGAGTAGAGAGAGTGGGACAGGAGGAGATTTCATGTAAGATAGAGTGTGCCATAAGAAGCTGGGGTAGTAGAAGTTGGTGATGAAATTCCAGCCACTTTAGTTTTTTTAGAGCAATGAAGTGGTGGGTACAGTAAGGTAGGTTGGCGGCAAATCTTGCAATTTTATTATAGGTAAGTTCTAGTTTAGACAAAAGGTTGGATTGAAGATGTGTGAGTATAAGGGCTGCATAGAGTAGTGTGGGAAGTCGAAAAGCTTGTGTTAGAGAGAGTCTTGAAGCATTTGAGAGGAATTTTGTATGTCTGTATAGCAAACCCAGCTTTTGGTGTGTCTTTTTAATGCAATGTTGAATATGGAGATCAAACTTAAGTTGGTCATCAATGATAACACCTAGAAGTTTAGTATGAGGTTCAGTAGAGATGAGTGTGTTGCTCAGGGAGGAGACAGTAAAGGTAGTTGTTCCAGAAGTTTTCTATACTTGCAACTATATTAATGGATTTTCCATTTTTTTGCCTTCTCATATGATCCTTCACCTTATATTCTTTCTTTTGTTTTTTGGCACATTCAGTTGCTGCCCAATTTTTATTTACTTCTGGTTTGATTTCCATTCCCTCTTGACACCAATATGCTTCTGCTAGACTAAGAAGGGATTTATTCTTATTATGTTTCAAAACTTTTACTATATTTGGGCCTTGTGAGGTCAGCAGATATGTATGCAGTCTAACAATTGCAGATCTATATGTGTAATCAATTTCAAGGAGGCCCATACCTCCTTCGGAACAAGGAATATATAACCTTGGTATGCATTGATTTTTATAAGTCATTTGATGAGCATGAAGTATCCTTCTTGTTGTCCTGTCAAATCTAGCCAACACCTTTTCGGTCCTAGATGTCAATGCTGTTTTCAGGATTAATTTAAGTCTTCTAAAATATTCCTGAGTTTTATTCACCTTTGTTCATGTTTTATTGTTAATCCTTCATCAGTTCCCAAATATCTTTAGCCTTTTTTGTTACAGATAAAACACTGTTTAAATACTGATCAGGACAGCCGGAGTTGGCCTATTACTGCATTGTACTGATGATAGTTAGATATGCGCCTTTATAGTGTTCACACAAGTGTCTGTTGTGATCTCTATTTTTTTAGTTTTACTGCACTATCAATGTAATGTGTCTTTCTTTGATAACACAACTGTGTTAGGAACCTTTAAAGAAGCTATCTACCACCACTTGTACTTTATGTAGTTGCTTTATATTTCTTTTCACCTCAACCAAGTGTTAGGATGTTTGAATTACATTAATAGATAACAGCTACAATTCTCTTACCTAAAACTGGAGTTACTTAGCTGTGAATGGCCAGTGAAGTCAATTAAAACAAAAAAAAAAAGAGAATAACATCTATGTATGTGTAATTGTATATCAGCAAACTTTTTTTTTTTCTCAAATTTTTTTTTATTTTTCAAATACATTTGAATGAATTCCATAGTATTTATACATAACATCTTAAATAACTATGTACACTATTATGTACACTATTTACATTAGCCATAGCCGTTGATTGACACTATAACAGATCTTAATGTATACAGTTACTTTAGAAGTATGTCCAATCCATTATCAGAGTGTCTGATCAATTATTGTATAGTGTCAATCAACGATAAGACTTTTCCCCAAGGGTTGTTGATAAATGGCTTTGGATAAATTCTTAGTTCTTTAATTTTAATTTCCAGTAATGTTGTGGTCTTCAGTAGGCTGTAGACGTCTTCCAAAGTTGGTATTGTGTTTATACCATCTACTTGTTATACACTTCCTTGAAATTGCAAGTATAGTCCATACTAGATACATGTTTGACCTATTCAAAGAGGACCTTCGTTCACATTTAATAATACAAGAGTTTTAGTTAAATAAAATGATTCGTTAAATAAAGCTTGTAGAATGTTATTAATACCATTCCAAAATGGCTTAATTTTAACACAATCAAAGAAAATGTGGTTCCATTCTGTATTGTGTACTTGTTCACATCTCCAACATATTACTTTTATGGAAGAACTAATTTTACTGATTCTGTCTGGGGTTAAGAATGCTCTATGCAAGCATTTCCAATTAAAAATTTTCCAGTATTGTGTAAAGGATGTATATTTTATCGATAATAAGATATTTGTTTTAATATCTTCAGTTAACTGTATTGAGTGCCCTTTTGTTATATATTTCCAATATGAGGTTTTGGGTGTTGTTTTATATTTTATCAAGATTTTATAACATTTTGAAATACTGTTTCCCATGTCAAAGTCATTATATATGATTTCATATATGTATTTTGTAAATTTAGGTATTTCTTTAAATGAAGAATTGTTAATTATTCTACTTAAATCTTGCAAATATGACAGAATACTCTGTAAAGTTATCTGCGGTGGTGGTGCTGCGGTAGCGTTGTCGCCTCACAGTTAGACGTTGCCGTTCGATTCTCAGCTAGAGCGTCTTCTGTGTGGCGACATGCATGAACGGGCGTTCCTTCGTTGAAGGTTGAGCGTTAGGTCCGGCAAGCCAGCACGTAAAACAATACTGCCAATCGTTAGCAGACAGGAGTTCCGCTGTGGCAACCCCTAACCAGGAAAAAGCTGAAAGACACAAACAAACAAACTCTGTAAAGTTAGCCAGTCCTGTTGTGGAATTCTGTATGTTGTTTTTATTACTTGCATATCTAAAACTTTTAGTTCTTTGATAGATTGGAGCCAACAAACAAATCCTTTCCATTCCCAGGAATTAATCATTTCTGTATATATTTTATGTGGAAAATTCTTTGTGACTATAAATGGTGTGAAAAGATCAAACCAGATTTTTAAATCGATATTTGCATTAATAATTTTCCTAAATGAGTCAATTTAGTTAATCATGCGAGTTTTAATGGGTTTAGTTATGTTACATTGCATACTAATACATAATATGTGCCATGGCAAATTGTTTTTATCTGTTATTTGAATTTTTTTTTATAAATCAAATTCATTTATTGATATTACGGTTAGTAATTCTTTCCAATTTGCAGAGTAATTTGGACTTATCCAATCTGAGATTGTTTTAGATATTGATGCTTTTATATATGTTTCTATATTAGGAACGTTTAATTATCCCTGTTTCCATGGTCTGATATGATGTATTAAAGCTATTCTGTTTCTTTTGAGAAACCATAAAAATGTTATTAGGCATGAATTTATTTATTTAAATATATTCCTTCCTGGTAATAGTTGTATTGCGAAGGCTATATATAGGATCTTGGGCAGTAAAACCATTTTTATTAACTGTAGTCTATCTTCAAATGTTAATATTATTTTGTTCCATTTTCCCACAGAGATTTTAATTCTATACTTTGTCAGTTTGATGTCATGTATAAAACATTAGTTACCTTGGTAACCACTTAAGTATTATATATGCTCAAGATGGGTTACAAAAACTACAATTCAAGTTAAAGCAATTACATGACTTATGCATATTTACTTATATAAGAAAATCATCATGCTTCCCCTTGATGTTCAATGTAGTGTATGTCATTTATGACAAGTTAAGACAGTAATGTTATTATAACAAGCCCATGTTATTAAATCCTGTCTTTAATATCTAAATTCAGCAGACTGCTTCATCTTATATGACAATTATATATTTTATATGTAGATTTACTAACATCATACATTACATAACTATTGTGTGTTTCTTTTTTTTTTTGCTGTTGCTTAGTTATTTAGCAAACGTTTTTAGACGTGATAAGTGTGTAGTCCTTTGGGAGCATGCCACTAGGGAACCCTGCTACCTCCTCCCGCAGCTACATAGTCCCCCTACTGTGTTAGTTACTTTTTGCTCCTTTCCCCAAGGCTACCTTTGTCTCCAGTATAAATCCCATAGACTCATACTGCCGTGTTAATATTGCATGTGTGCCATTAGCTCAATAAACTCTACTGCAGCAACTATCTTTCTCTCCCTCCTCTCTACTTCTTTTTGCAGTCCCTACTCTATTAACTATATCATTGGCCCCCTCTTGTCTGCATAGCAGCAGTACAGCACCCCCATCACTTACACATTACTTGCCTCTTCTTTTTCCCTTTATAACAAAAATGAGGTTTAATCTCCTCTTTACTTGCTTGTAGTTTGACCAAGACCCATAAAGTAGTGCATCTATTTCTGTATTTACAAACTACTTCTTACATACCTTTAATTTCTTAGTGATTGTTTTTCTTAGTGTAGCCGCATCCTGTGGCAAAAGGTGGGTGCAGCCCGCTCCCCAACACATTAAGTGATCACCAATCAGCATTTGCTCATCGAAACCAGATACATATTCCTAAAAGTCACTCATATAAAACATCAAGAAATCTCACCCATTTCAGCACTGACACTTTCATAAATAACCTAAAATCCCATAACTGATCCCCCTTGAAAACACTTCCCTTAGATGATGCTGTGAGCTATTTCACTGTCAGCATCAATTCCAGTGTATAGTTTATATGTCGTTGGAAGGGAAGTTATTGATCTATAATTTTTAGGGTAGTTTGCAGGTTCAGTTTTAAGTAGGAGCATTGTTTTTTCTGTTGTTAACCAGACTGGTGTCTGTTCAGGGTGCGCATATAAATAGTTCTTACTCATGGCTAAATCTTTGTCCAAAGGTGTTAATACTTTTTTCCTTTATATTTATCTGTGTATCTTCTAAGTTTTTCTGTCTGTGCTGATATTTTTAGTCTATTATTTGCGATAGTAAATGATAAATGATAATGATTCATTATAATACTGTGCATTGCTTTTATCATGTCTATCTTTCTGAGTATTTTTGTTGATGTGTTCCCTCTTCTATACTCTTCTAACAGTGATACTCCTTGTCTTAATTGCTTTATAGTTTTCTCTGTTCAATAGTTCCATGATGGCATTTTATTTCTCCCCATCCTTTCCCTTACTATCCTGTGTTCTTGTGGTAGGGCTTTATCAGTTATTAATTTGGCTACACAGTAATGTATCCTATTTACTTCTGTTATATCACATGGATCTCTATGGACAGTCCTAATTACAGTGTTCATTTGTTTTATCAAACTTCTAACTTTTTGGGTTTTATTGACCTTCTGCAGTCTATTTCTTTCATTGATCTTAATATGGCTATCCATCTCTATTAAATCAAGTAACTCTTCTCTTAGATCATTTTCTTCTAAACTGAGAGCACATTCTTTGCCATTTCCTGTGGGCGTTCTATAGAAAGTTCCAGAGCTTCTTCCTGTGCCACATTCTCTTCAGTTTCACCCTGTGTCATCCGTTCTTTCATATGGGAACTCACTGGCCTATCACTCCATGGGACTGACTGTGTCAGAGATGCCACAGTTTTCTGTTCTTTCCCTTGCTGTATAGCTCCAAATGAACCTTTGTACTAGTTTCATATGGGAGGTGCCAAAGTATCTTCATATGTCAACTGATTAGATGCTTCCTGCTCCATTGTTTTTCCTTAATTTGGGTGTTCATTGCTTTATCTTGTTGTATTGTTATCTGAGTAAAATTTTCTACAGTAAGTCCTTCACTTTTCAGGTAATCCATAACCTCCATTTCTATTTCTTTAACTTCTCCATTACTAATCCTCTTTTCTACTTTTCTTCTTTGTTTTCTTATTTTTTGTATTGTACAAATTTCCATATCTGGATGCCTTTGCATGTAGTTTTCTTCAAATATCTTTGGTGCTGCTCTTTTTGCATTAATGAGTTTTGCTGTCTCCTTCAAATAAATATTTTACCATATTAAATCTCTTTTTTTTCCCCATGTCCATATTTCTTCTTCAGATCTCTCCTGCTCCTCATGTTTCTCCTTACTTTGGGGACTAGTTGTTCCATCATGCTGTGATGTGACCTGTGTTAGACTTTTGGGTCTATATTAAAATTGTGAAGAGGTGTTACATCGAACGCCTCTTCAGCGACACATAAAGACCGAAGTCTGAAAATAGCGAAGGCTCAGGCCAGCGATTTTTTTCCCAGGGAAAAAAAGTCACTTGGTCTGAACCATAGCATTGCCCTTTACCCCACTGTAGTGCCATCTCAGAGTTGGTATATTTAGTTAGGGGTGTGTGCAGGGGCACAGCCCCCCACGTTGGGGGTGTGTGAGGCAAAGCGCCCCACTTAGTTATGTTTTAAATAGTGCATGTGTGTGTTTGGCAGTAGCAATTTCTTTCCCAGGGAAAGAAATTGCTGTTTTGACCATTCACAGTTTAATACATTTGGTCTTTATGTGTCACTGAAGAGAGTTTGATGTAATGCCTCTTCATGATTTTAATATACACCGAGACTTTCCACACTGAATCCTTCACTTCACATATATTCCATAACTTCAGCTTCTATTTTTTTAACTTCTACTTGACTAATCTTCTTTCTGTTCTACATTCCCACTTAGTGATCTTATTTTTTATTATAGCAATAACCCACGCCTGGGTGTAGGTAATGCTGGATTTACTACAAGAGACTGCCACAGAGTACCTATAAGTGCCCAAAACACCTCTGCATGCAACAGAATCTTCCTTTCATCAAATAGCTTAGGGAGCGACCTACTCCACTGCACCAAACTGAAGTAATTCCACAGCACGTTTAAAAACAAATACTTTATTTTCTGTGATGCGGATAAAAAATGCCAGAAGCAAAGAACAATATAGCTGCTAAGCATTCCAACTAACCACAACTGCGAATAAAAGCATCCAGCCAAAAAATTGGCATCCAATAAAACAACAACTGCAAGATAAATCTGGTTAAGCGCTTTCTCCCATATAATACGAGCTTCATCAGAACACCATTCCAATAAAACTGACGCCTTATATAACTTTTTAGGCGCCAAAACCCTCATTTCAAAAAATACAGAGTTCCCAACGCTTAAAGAAACATGGTCCTAATAATATTCTGCCATCTCCTACAATGACGATATTGAAATTCAAAAATATCTGTTAGGTAAAAACCTACTTTACAAAACTAATAAATGACTTGGTGTAATAAACAAAAATATAAAAGTATACAAAATATGTAAAATATAACACAGGTATAAAAATGCATTACAACCTTATAAAAACAATATGCACTATAAATAAAAAATTATTATAGTGCACATAACTGAAAAATAATAAATTCCACAAACTTGCTTCTGTAGTTTGAATCTAACCACATATACACTCAAACCTATAATTAAGAATTACTATACTGATGTGAGATCTTCTCTAAGATATACTGAATACTATTTACCCACTGATCTCTAATAATCAATGCCTCTTACAAAAAATATATATTCCTGACAATTCGTTCTATGTGTACGACCTCAAAAATACTTTAATTCCACCATTTAATTATATAATGTAATATATGTAAATGTTGTCACCAACAACACAGTGAATAATAAATGTAATAATAATAAATCTAAGGAAATATTGTACTTGAGATGTTAATTAATTTCCAATATGACCTTCATAGATATATTATCATTAAGCCCTGGTGGTATTGTGGCGTCTAAAAATAGTTGCCACCAAACCTCTCGATAGCTCAATAATTTCTTATGATCCCTACCTCTTGGATCATATTTGATGGTATCCAATATTGCAAATTTAAATTCATGTGCCTGACCTTTCGCTTCAATATGTTTATATAAAGCACTCTTAGGGTCCCTCCTCCTTATACTGTATATATGTTCATAAATTCATTTTTTGAGACTTCTCTCCGTCTTTCCAATGTAATAACTTGTACATTCTTGACAAATGGCTATGTAAATCACCATTTTGGTATTACAATTCCCCTTTGCAAACTTTAACTTTGGTCTAAACATATTGTGTATAACTATTTCCTTTTTGTCTGTAATATAACTACACTGGTTACATGAACCACATTTACTAGTGCACTGCTTGATTCCATTACTGTGATCTTCATTCGTCCTTTTGGCTTGTTCTAAATAGCCTTTTATATTCTTCCCCATCTTAAAAACTATTCCTGGTTTACTTCCCACTATGTCCTTAAGAGTCATATCACTAGTAATTAAATACCAAAAATTCTGTATGATTCGTATGACATTGTTAGAAACTGGACTATATAGGACTATTAATGATCTTTGATGATATTCGTTACCATTCCTTGTTCTATTGAAACTATCTGTAGTATTTTGTTTAAATGTACCTTCACTACCTAAACCTAATAAAGGTTTATAAGTGGTACCCCATAAATTTAATACGTATTTATCCACCTCGTCCAACATATTTTGTGGGTAGCCCCTCTCTAAAAACATTTTGTGAATATTACCAATCTCTTGAACCATAATGTCATACTCAGATGTCATACACAAAGCCCTAATACATTGGCCTTTATATATGTTTTCCTTTAACCTAGCAGGATGGAAACTACAATATGCTAAATAATCAGTGGAAAACATTTCTTTTCTATGAATTTTGGAATGTAAAAAACCTTCATGTTTATACACCAGTGTGTCCAAATACGCTATACCTCCAGTGTTGTAAGAATAGGTAAATTTAAGGAAATCGCTACTTTAATTCAAGAAATCTATAAACCCTACCAAATTGTCCATATTCAAATTCCATAAGATGTAAATATCATCTAAGAATCTCGAATAATGAACAATATGAGTATAATGTGTGCTTGGGAAGAGGACACTGTCCTCCCAATCAAGCATAACCAGGTTGGCAAATATGGGAGCACAAGCTGCTCCCATAGCTACCCCCCTGGTTTGCCTGAAGTACCCCCCTTCGAAAAATATAAAATTGTTGTCCAATACAATTTCCATCATCTCCATAATCAAACTAACCTCTTCCCAAGATAAATCAGAATGTTTGATAATACTATTACAAAAGGCTTCAAGACCAGCCTTTTTGGGAGTACATGAAAAAAGATCTATAATGTCAATTGTGATGAATATATTACTATCTTTCCATGTTTGTATGGGGTAATTAGCATTACCCACACCCAGCAGTGGGTTATTGCTATTATACAATGACATTATTTAAGAAAAAAAATAATTACTTTTTTTAAATAATAGCATTGTATAATGCCTCCTTGCTGCCCTTCTGCAGCTGTCTGATATTCTGCGGCAGTTCTGATGTACTGTGCATGCGTATGCTTACGCAGTACATCAGAGCTGTGGGTGGAAGCAACGGAGAAAGCAAGATCTCTGTTGCTTTTTACAAACTGTCTCGCTATGTTAAAGGAGTTTAACATAGCGAGACAGCTTTAAAAAAAAGCAACGGAGAATCTCCGTCTAGCTGTGTTAAACCCATTTAACATAGTGAGACAGCT
The DNA here is from genome assembly GCF_019279795.1 of Protopterus annectens. NCBI lineage: Eukaryota > Metazoa > Chordata > Ceratodontiformes > Protopteridae > Protopterus > Protopterus annectens. The sequence continues at coordinate 804,779,268 of NC_056748.1, forward strand.
TTAAAAAAAGCAGCGGAGAAAGCAAGATCTCCGTTGCTTTTAACAAAGTGTCTTGCTATGTTAAAGGAGTTTAACATAGCGAGACACCTTTAAAAAAAGCAACGGAGGTAGGAAGATCTCCATTACTTTTTTTAAAGCTGTCTTGCTATGTTAAACTCATTTAACATAGCGAGACAGTGTGTAAAAAGCAACGGAGATCTTATGCTCTACGTTGCTGTAAAAAAAGAGTTATACTAATGGAGAAAGTCTGGGCGACCGGACCTTTTTCCATTAGTATAACTCTGATTTACAACGTGCATGCTGACCAATCAGTGTGCACGTTTTGGAATATTAATGGGGGGGGGTCATTGTATAATGTGAAATTTTCCATATCTAGATGCCTTTGCCTATACTTTTCTTTGAACATCTTTGGGGCTGCCTTTTTTGTGTTGATTAATTTGGCTTTCTCCTTTGCATAATTATCACACCATATTACATCTCTTTCTTTCTCATATCCATATTTCTTTTTTATACCCTTAAAACATCTCTAAATTTTGCTCTTTAAATTTTTGCACTTCCTCATTCACTTCTTTTTCAAAATGGCACAAGGTTTTTTGGTCTGTATAGTGTTTTTCATGGATCTGTTGTATTAATGAGCACAAATTTTTATTTAAAGCTTCTCACAGTTTTTCTTGTGGAAGTATTTTTCTTTCCTCTAATTTCTCTCTTAATCTTTTTGTATAACTTTTGTCGGGAAATTCCAGGCTTCTTGCATAATAGTAACAATGCATAATTTCTTTCTTAGCCTCAGTAGTCCACTCTATTGTCTCTGTATGGCTCTTTTTTGGCCTATGGGTTTTTGTGATTTTTGTGGACTGCTACTTCCTAGTACAACAGTTGGGGGTCATCCTACCCCTGGGTCTAGCCTAGGCCTATTGTTGGAATATTTCCATGTCTTGAGGATTCTACAGTCATTTTCTCCTAGCTGGGTGAGTTTGTCAATGATGCCTGAATGGGGAATAGTGTCAATCACCTTGGCTAAGTCTAGGTAGGTGTATGCACAGATTTCCTTTCGTCCAGGGCCTTGGTGACTATCTCGAAGAAGTCCACCAGGTTTAATAGGCATGATCTCCCTTTGACAAATTCAACCTGAGTAGGGTCAAGTGTTTGGAGATTACCTATATCTTTGTTGATAAGGTCCATGATGGTTCACTCCATGGCCTTGCAGATAAGGCTAGTCAGGCTAATCAGTCTGTAGTTCCTGGGGTCAGTAGAAGCATCACCTTTCTGCAAGGAAATAATGGTGGCCATTTTCCATTCAGCTAGAATGAAGCTGGCGCTTAGACTGTGATTGAAAAGAGTGCCTATCGTATTTCTAATTCTTGTTGGAGCCCTTGTAGGTTGCAGCCTGGGATGTTATGAGGTCCCACAGATGCTGTGATTTTGACCTTATAGACGATGTTTTGACCTGCTCTTCAGAGATACAAGGTAGGGGACAGGTGGTAGGGATGTCATGAAGTACACGTGGCAAGGACAGGGGAGTGAAATTTTCACAGAACCTGTCAGCCAACAGGTTAGCTATGTCCACAGGCTCAGTGTATGTGGCATCATTAACCATCAATTCCACACAACTCTAGGCCTTTCCTTTTAGGTTACGGATGTAGATAAAGAATGCCTTATGGTTGTCTTTAGTTGAAGAAGCTCATTTGGATTCATAATTTGCTTTGGAGGACCACACAAGAAGTCTTATTCGCTTGTTTAAGCTGAGGAGAGAGTGTTTCCAGTTTAGGGCTCGCTCCCTCTTACTCTTAGATAGCAATTTCTTCCTCTTATTGTAAATCCGGTTAATGACAGTTGTCCACCAGACAGGTTTGCTCTTCCTTGAGGAGCTTGTTTTGGCCCTATCAGGTATGGCCAAGTCAGTGCAGTTATACAGGTGTTTGTATAAAGCATTGGTGTAGAACTCTGCATAGTTGCCAGTTCCATCTGGGAGGAGGTCAGTGAAGCTATTTATACCATCCCATAAGAGTTTATAATCTGCTTTGGAGAAATGTTTTTCTTTAGTTGCTGCTAGGGAGGGGTCAGGTGTGATAGTTACTTCAAACAAGACAGATTTGTCATCAGATCTAACTAGGGAAGACCTCATAGTGGGAGTGCTACAATGGTCCCCCATATTACTAAGCAGCAGATCCAGGGTGTTTGCACCCCTTGTGGGGGTGTCAACCAGCTAGTCCAGGGCAGTAGAGTTAATGAAGTTGAGGTACCTTTGGGAAAGTGAGTTTGAGCATGAGTAATTTACCCAGAATATGGATGGGTAGTTAAAATCACCCCAAATCATGGTGTTCGGGTGTATCTTGATAGACTCAAGTAGATCCAAATAGGCAGAGTGGGTGTCCTGATTTATGGAGGGTGTCCTGTAGCTGCTAATGACTTGAACAGTTGTTCTACCAACAGTTAATTGCACCTGAAATATCTTCAGGGGATCATACTGTTTAACCAATCTGGAGGTGTATTTATCTTTAATGAATGTTGATAGACTGCCTCCTTTAGTTTTCATGCCTTCAGTTTACCTGTGCCTAAGATCATTAGTTCTTATAAGGATGATAAAAGGCTAATATGCTCAGTATCACTGGAAATTAACAGAAAATTATACACCATTATTGATTTAGATTGGATTCCTTGGATAGGGACTAGGAATATTAAACAGCATTTAGATCTGGTTGTTCAGACTTCAAGGGGCAGCATTATACTAACTGATGATTTTAACTGCACTTTAAAAGAGGAAAATACTACTGTTATTAAAAAAAAGGAAAATGACTGCACCAGGTAAAGAATTACTAAAATTTATAGATTTAAGGAATATCGTAGATATATTTGGTTTCTTAGACCCAAGTTCCCTTTTGTTTACTTATTACTCTCATAGATATGGATCCCAGGCTAAGACTGATAGAGTTCTTATTTCAAATGATTTAATCAGTAGCTTAGATAAGGTAAAAGTGATATCTTATCCACTTTCTGACCATAATGCTATAACGTTTGAACTTCTCTTTAAAAGTAACAATATTATTCCTATAAAACGTATCCCTGCTTACATAACTACTTTAAAAGATTTCAAGGACATTTTCAAAATGGAAAATACAAACTTTTCTTGAAATTAATTATACTAATGATATCTCTGAGATCTATGTTTGGGATGCATTAAAAGCATATCTATATTGTAAAATAATTTCATGGCATTCTTTTAAGAAACAGCAGTGGGATAAGGCATTAAGTGACTTACAAAATAAAATAGACAACTTAAAACTTGATTCTAAAAAAAAAAACAAAAAAACAAAAAACAAATACAACACATGTAAAAGAGATAAGGGAGTTGAATGATAAATATTTTATAATATTTTAAATCATAAAACTATGATTAATCCAGAAAGGATGTTAGTTAATTTTTCAGTTAATCCCAAATCGGTACACAACAGAGCCAAGATAATCAATAAGTCCAATCAAATTAAAGAAATCCTCTCCTCAATAGAAAAGACAAAGGTTACTGATCTGGAAGGTATTTTGACTAAGTTTAATTCTTACTATAATACTTTAAATAATAACAATTCTGCTTTGGATTCTCAGGAAAAATTAAGAAATTCTTAAGAAATAATATTAAAAATAAATTAACTGATGATCAAATAAAAGTAATTGATTAACTTATTTCACTTTCTGAATTAAAGCACCAAATTAATAAATTAAAACTAAAGAATGCTCCAGACAATGACAGTATTATTCCAGAACTTTACAAATTATTGCAAAATGATATATTAACCATACCATTTAAGTTAAGCTATGAACTAATTAGTCTCCCTCCTTCGTGGAGGTATACTATTATACCTCCAATTTTAAAAAAACAGATAATGGTCCAGATAAATGTTCTTCCTATAGACCAATTTCTTTATTAAATAAAGACTATAAACTATTTATGACTATACTTGCTAATAGGCTAAAACAATTTCTTCCATCCTTAATTAATGATGGTCAAACTGGCTTCATTTTGAATAGGAATTCTTATGATACTATTAGAAGGATATTAACTTTAATTGATTTTGCAAATAATACAAACGAAAAATTAACATTAGTAAGTTTGGATATTGGCAGAGCCTTTGATTCGGTAAATTGGAATTATCTCTCTTTGGTTTTAGAAGAAAGTAACTTTTCTAGTAATTAAATTCATCTTATTAAATTCCTTTATGAGAATTCTTACACATATGTGAAGATAGGTTCTTATACCTCAACATCAATTAACATTCTTAAAGGAACTAAACAAGGATGTCGTCTTTCTCCTTTATTGATTATCAATCCTTTTGCTAATCTAATTAGATCTTCTCCACATATCAAGACATTTCATTTAGGTAATAATTTAACATCTAATATCCAACTATTTGCAGATGATATTTCATTGACCATGAAAGATTATAATAATTCACTATCTGTCTTTTTTGAACTCATGGAATCATTTCAGAAAAAAATCTGGCCTTCTCTTTAATGAAAATAAAACAAAAGTCCTATCAATAAACTATAATTTTAATACTATAGCTATTTAATTTAATATGTATATTGTTCAAGACAAGTTAAATTACTTCGGTATAACTGTTATTATGGATAATATTAATAAAATTATATCCATTAATTTTGACAATAGTTTGAAATCTATAAAACACCTTATAAATAAATGGAATAATCTCTTTTTTACAGTTGATGAGAAACTCCTATTGATTAAAATGATTATCTTGCCAAAAAATTATATTGTGTTCAAGCATTATACCTTCCTCATCCTAAAAGGTGTATAACATAATTTAATTCCTTAGTTTTAAATTGTCTTTGGTACCCTAATTAACCTAGAATAGCTTTAAACCATCACACAAGAGATTGGTCTCTAGGGGGTACTGGTTTGCCAGATGTAGAGCTGTATTCTCTATCCTGTATTATCAGCAGATTTGCTCTTTGGACTAATAAATTCTTATTATACTAAATGGAAAGATTTCCAAGATAGCTTATGTTCTCAAATAAATTGTCCCATATTCCCAAATGTTTGCTTATTTTTGAACAATTCCTCATTTTTGTTATTAGAAAACTATTTCTTTAATAATGTAAATCTAAATTATTTATTCCTGTTATATTACTACTATAATTAATACCTTAAGAAATTTTATGTACAGAAACCCAATGTACAAAGCATGTTTTTTTCCTTATTTTTCCAATAGTGTTTACTCAAAACAATATATCTACTTTTAACTCACAGATTATGAGTACCTTTAAAGAGAATAATTTATCATATTGGTTTCAGATGATGGATAAAGGTACATTGGCTACTCACTATTATGTATTAAATAAGTTTAATTTGGAAAAGATATGTAGTTGCATGTGCAAAACTGCAGACAATTTATGGAAATAGACTTAATCTTATGGAACCAAAAACAAGAAGCTATATTCCCAAATTATTTGACTTACTATCTCTTTTAGTATAGCAGGAAATTTCTGGTAAAGGACTTCTATCAAAATATCTAAAGTGTTTAGAATGGAACAGGAACATATTAAAGATAGCTATTGGTCTTATTTTAAACAAATAAATAATGATTCTCCACATGAGGAAGACAAAAAGCTAATTTTATTATCTTCTAAACAGACTATTAGCTCTCTTAAATGGAGAATTTTCTCTTGGAAATTTCTTCACAGGTCTTTTTATACTCCTCACAGAATTGAATTGATGTCCAAGACTAAAACACTTTGTTGGGGATGCAAACTAGATCATAAGCTGATTGGTAGCACATCTTTTTTGATTGTGTCATGCTTAAACCTTATTGGGAGGAAATTAATATATTTTTACAGTCTTTATTTTCAGATAACTTTAGTTTAACAAAATCATTGATTTTATTTAATGTTCCTGTAACTAAATCTGTTATGAAACTAAAATATCCAGTTTTATGGAACATTCTATCAACAGCAAGAAAAATCATAACAAGAAACTGGAAAAGTGATTCTTCTCCCTCTTTCAATGAATTTTCCAACATTATGAATGAAGTATGTCATTTGGTACTGATGATTATCAAATCAAGGACTACTAGAATTACATCCACATATAATACCTGGATGAAACTAAAGGAACTGTTAAACAAAGAATAGTTGAACTGTCATTAATCAGAAATGTATTAGTTATTTATATAATAGGCACCCTTTGTAAATAGTTATTGGTTGATGAATTTTTGTTTTTTTCTAGTTTTTATGTTATCTACTTCTTTATTAATTTAATGTTATTATCTGCTTATTCTTTTAAAATTAAAAAAAAAGCACGAATGTCCTCTGAAGAATTTTTCTCTGCTTAGCACATTGCGTTCAGCTTCATGAGTTCTTTCTTCAGGTTTAGAGAGAATTGCCATGCTGTTGGAAGATGTTAATCCTTCACTATTATTTGAGTAGTCTATTATCAAGAAAAATGGCACTTGTTTCAATGCTGAATATACTTTGGCCAGATTGGAAAATGAAGCTAGACATTCAGTACTGGAAGTTATGCTAGAGAAATGTATATAATACTGTTTTTCAGTTCATTCTTGAGATATTTTTAAAAGCACATGAGTGCCTGTAGAACTTATGATTGTGTTGCCATTATGAAATTGTTATATATGTTCACTTTTTAAGTTGTTAAAATACAGCATTGGAGCATCATGCCAAAACTCTGCTGAGACATACTGGTACCCAATAGATGTATCAGCGTGTAAGACCCCACGTACATGACATTTGTCTGAAGTGCATTGACCCTTAATAAACTTGATTAAACTCTGCATCAGAATAAGACATACCATGGTAGAAGTTTATGTTGGATGTTCTTTGAGATGAAAATATTTTTTCCTGTTGAGATGTGGTATGATATCAGTGCAGCTTTGCACTAATTAGTTAATGGCTTTGTTGTGGTTCAGTGCACAATTTTAGAATAATCCACTCCTAACCAATGAAGTCAGCTTGAAGTTCCCTTCTAATGTACTTCAGCTGAGATACTTTAATTGATGAGAAGGAACAGTATAATTAGCTTGATTAATTATTCAGCTTTCCGTATCTTTGTTGAATGTCAATAATAGTAAAGATTAAATAAAGATTAGGTTCCAGTGGAGACTTATTTTTTAATTAATTGGTTATGAGACAGTTTTATTATATGTGGTTTTGAAAACAATATGATAACTTCTGAACTGCAAATGATTGCATAACAGGCACAACATGGTTGCTCCCACTCAGTCATCTGGTGTAACACATTACCTCCAAACAGTTGTTTCTTATTCAAACAAAAGTCTGTTGCCTATGACCTTGATGTCTAAAACAGGGTAGGATAAACTTAAAATAAATCCTTGTCTTCTTCAGTTTTAAAGTTCAGCATTAAGATTTATTTATTTTCTTTTAAGGAATGGCATTTTTAAACAGAAGACTTGGCTTAATTTAGCAGAGAGAAAAAAAATGTCAGTGGAGCAGCATGTGACATTAGATGTCAAATATAATCAAACTAAGGTTTTCTTGTAAAGCAGATTGTAGCAAGTCAAGCCGTGTATTGCACTGGTTTCTGTGAACAGCTTTCCCAACTTGCTGGCTCACTACTCACCAGTATCTCTGTTGCATAGTTTCCATAGTATTTTGCTGCAGGTTGTACAGTCTCTAGCTTCTCTTTAGGTGAAGTAGTTTGCATAGTAACAAATGTATAATATATATTTAGAAAATAGCTTTCTAGCAACAGTCAGTCTATTAACAATTTCTATACATATATTATAGCACAGGCCAAAAGACATTCTAGACCTGGGTTCAAAAGTACACATCTACTACTAGATGTCATTTTAGGTTTTCAGGTTATAGTTTTGGAAAATCAAAATCTGGCTCACAGTGGCTTTTCTATAAAGGATACAATGTTCCAAAGTATTGCATATTTAAAAAAACATTAAGTAGATATGCAAATCCTATTTCAGCTGTAATAATATAATAAATTGGATTAGGGCATTGTTATTGATATGTTTACATTTAAAAGCTTGCAAACAGGTTGGTAACTAGAAGTAATCATGGAAACAGCACCAAAAGAACAACGGAATGGAGGATAATCTTCAAAATCAGCAAAAGCACACCAAGCCATGACACCTCAGACTAATTCTACATTTTTATAATAGCTTAGGTAGATGACCAATAAGTCAAGTCTTTTTTTCATTCCACATGCAACTGCATTGAAAGGAAAATCTCATGATGTTTTTTAAGAGATTAGAAAGCAACAATAAACTTGTAGCAAAGCATTTTGGTAATTTAAGAGAAATATGTATAAGTTCCAAACATTAAACCTATGAGTGGCACTTTCCCCAATTTTCCCATCTAGTAATGTTCTCTGTGCTTTAAACTTATGTCCCTTTCCCCTTCTAAAACACCAATGCACTCATTCCAAAGCCATAAAAGAAAATTCAAGAATAAGCCATAGAAGAAAGTAAATGTTATGTGTGTGACCTTAAAAAAGGCAATCAGGTGAATAGTTGGTATAGACTTGACAAATTTCTTTGTGTGTGTGTGTGTGTGTGTGTGTGTGTGTGTGTGTGTGTGTGTGTGTGTGTGTGTGTGTGTGTGTGTGTGTGTGTGTGTGTGTGTGTATGTATATGCTCTTGTGCTATTGAGCTGTGATTATCTTATTGCTACCATATGGATAGCTATCCAAACCATTCACAAAATTTCCATTCTAGAGATAACTAGAGCAGACTGCCAGACCTTTCATCCAACTGACCTTCACCAACAAACCCAGTCTGTTATCTGTGTACTTTCTAATTCAGAAATGTTGTAGATAGTGCCATATATGAAATAAAAATTATTTTAAAAGAGCACTTCAGTACTTGAGAATTGCAGTATTAGTATTTTTGATGTCCTGATAAAAGAATGAACACACTGTTTTATATATATATATAAATATATATATATATATATATATATATATATATATATATATATATAGCAATATATATATATCAAAATTAGACTGATATGGTTTATCTTTTCTTTGTTTCTGTATGTATTTCTGCTGCAATACAGTCAGTGTTGTTGTCCTGTAGGTTTTTCAGTATTATGAGTTTTGAGTTCAGGATTTTGAGATTCAGGATTCTGAACTTTCAGGATTTTGGAGTGAACCTATATATGATCCACTTCACTCTATAGATGAGTATGTTGTAGTATAGTATGTTAGTTCATAGTTTTTTAGTTCATAGTTTTCAAACCCTGCACCTTGTGTTTTTGAGACAAGCACCTTTTGCCATAAGCCCACCTCCCAAAACTCAAGTTCATAGGTTAGTGTAATATATTTCTGTATATAGTTCTGCTGCAATACAGTCAGTGTTTATATATATATATGCTCCTGGCCTCACTGGAAGGTAACCAGAAATAGTTGCCTTTCATACTATTTTGAATATTTACTTAAATTAGTACTTGTAGAAAACCCCACATTACACTGAATACCAAGAAGTGCAGAATACATGGAATCACTCCGAAGTATTAACTAATTTTTTACAATAGTGGAGCCATCAGTCTTCCTATCACAAAGTACTTAGTAGTAAAAGTAGGAGTTGAAGAAACAGGAGTAGTTTGACTGGATGACCAACTTCTGTTAGCCTTTTGAGATTTTAGAGGTTCATTTCTCAAATTACAATCAGCTTTATTCTTAGATTTAGTAACATCTGTCTCATGGTAGCCATGATTCAAATATTATTAGTTCAAGAGCATTTTTTTATTTTTATTTCTGACCAACCTCCTGTCCTTGTAAGATCTACAGGAAGTCAGTTTCTTTATTTCTTTTAATTTTGTGTGGAGCTGAGTGTTGACTGGCATTGTCTTCTTCCAATGAGAAGTCTTCTGAGTATTTAAATACAGTGCTCCTTGAGCAGAGCTTATCTTTCACATTTAAGTGATTTGGTGAAGCTGAAAACTTTTTGGTTGTATTTTATTTCTGACCTACATTCTGTTATTGTAAGCACAACAGAGGTCAGTTTCTTTATTTTTTTTATTTCTTTTAATTTGGTGTAGAGCTGACTTATTATATAATATATTAAGAAAGATTGTTCACACCAGTCCATTTGTCTATACTGTTCAAAGCTATATGTACTTAGTATTATTTTAGATAGTAAAGGTTTAGACTAAAAAGAGGAATGCCAATGTAGTAATGGTTTAGTTATTAGATTGGTTGCTGAATTTAAGTAATGGTTAGAAGATGTCAGTTATCTGGCCAATCAAATTGTACCTGATAATAAAATAAGATAAAGATGCTGGCAATTCAATTAGTCAACATATTTCAGAATTGATACATGCCCAACCTGAATGTTCTTCTGTAAATTGTAATAAATTCAACTGCAATTTCAATTCTAGCTGTAGTACCAATAAAAATGTGAATGCAGAAGTTTTTGACTTGCTAGTTACTAAAGGGGGTAGGAGTGTGAATTTAATGGGTCTATATTAGAATATCGAAGTTTCAGAACTTCGAATGTTCTAATATCAACACCTACTAACCGAAAGTTGAAAATAGCAAAAATTAAGATAACCAAATTCTTTCCTAGGGAAAGAATTTGGTTGTTCATTCCTGTCGCTTCCCTATTTTCAGCTCTGCGGTGGAAAGTTACGGTCGGGTTCAGGTAAGTGTCCAATTGTGTGGACATGAGGGTTAGGGTGGGATAGGTGAGTTAGAGTTAGGGCGCGGGTCAGGTAAGTGTGCGAATGTGTGGACATGAGGGTTAGGGTGGGATAGGTAAGTTAGGGTTAGGGTTAGGGCATGGGTGAGGTGTGTGTGTGATAGTGGCAGACCTTAGGGTTAGGGTCTGGGTTAAGGTAATTGGGTAGATAGTGGTGTATGTACAGTTTAGTGTAGGTTTAGATGTAAAATTTTAGGTGTATGTGTGTGGATTGTTGTTTGTTTGGTGTGTTTGTGTTATGTGTATGTGTTTCCCTAGTAAAAAATTTGCTGTTTTCAATTTTTGGTCTTATCAGTTTTCGGTTAGTAGGTGTCGATATTAGAACATTCGAAGTTCTGAAACTTCGATGTTCTAATATAGACCCGAATTTAACTTTGCTTCTAGGGTTAAGGCAGCCAAGAAGACAAAATGGGAAATGGATGGGCACTAGTTGTTTAACAAGAAGGGTAAAAAAAGGGAGTCGAAAACAAAATTCGAACTTGATAATCAAGATTATTTAAGCCTGTTTAATAATAGTTTTAGTGTAGCCAGAACACCACTAAATACTAATTATAGTAATAATAATGAATTTGTTATTGATAATACAGTATTGCATTTGTCAGATAATTATTCATGTGAAGTTAAGTCCGCACATAATGATAATCTTTCGGTGTCATACTGTAACTCTCAGGAACTAACCAAATTAGATTAAGCAAATTGCGTAGTAGGGGTTAGTGACAATGAATCTAGAAAAAATTAAAGTGCTGATGTGGGGAAAATGGAAGAACTGCATCCTGAGATTGTGATTAATAGGAATCAAAATAAAGATGTTAAGTTAAACAGATGACTGGCAAGTACTTTCAAATAACAAAACACACAAAAGGAGAGTTCTGATTGGACCAGATTCTATCCTTCCATTGATGAATTTGTCTAGGAGTGAGAAAGTATTGCACAGTGCAGTTATTGTGGCTAAGCATTAAGAAATTTTGATAATTTGGGGATTCTATTTTAGACCATCCATGAAGATATTAAGTAAGCTTGATAAGTCAAGAGTAATGGTATGCAAGTGTTGGTTATCCAAGCTGAAGTTATGAGCTCTTAAAGATTTAATACAAAGGGTTCTTAATACAAAACCTAGGTTCACACACATTATAGTACATATGGAAATAAATTATCATTTTTTTTATTCCCCCATAAATAAAATGAAAAATGCTATTTTGAATTTAATAGAGAGTGTTGAGTTAGCTGGTATAACTCTTGCTTTATGTGAAATTATTTCATCTCCCTGTTTAAATGATTACATGTGTTCTAATGCTCATCTGTTTAATAACCGATTGAGCCAATTGTTTTTATGATATAATTTGCAGTTAAGAACATTTTGGGAAGATTTTTTCTTAGATCACAGATTATTTGCTTATGACAGGTTTCATTTGAATCAATATGGATCAGATATATTTACTGGTATTATCTCTGATGTAGTAAAAGTTTTTTTAGGTCTTTTAAAGAAAAAAATAGATATCATACCAGATTCCACATATCTAATAATGCTTTAGCATGTTATTTAACAAATGCGCTGAGTTTGAGTTCTAGGAGTGATTAATCATTTTGCCAGGTTTCGGAGATATAAAATAAAATTCCAAATAAACTTTGAAATCATCTAGTCTATATGAACCTACTTATGTTAAATATAAGCTTTTTAAGAATTAACACTCAAGTGGTAGGTGTAACTCTATGGAATCACAATTCATTTTATTCAAGCTTAGTTGAAGTGATGATCAAATATAATGTCTAATGGTTCAGATTAAGAATGTTAAGAAAAATTATGATATTTTTCTGGTATTGTGTTATAGATCATCCAAGATGAATGCTGACCAGACCTGCACAATTTTAACCAAACAAGATATAATCTTGAGAGTTGAAAGTGTTATTTCATTTGAAGGTTTCAATTATACTGGCATTGATTGGATTAATTGGACTGCAAGCAATTATGCCAAGGAATTTCTTAATATCCCTTTTTATGGCATTTCTCAATTAAACTGGAATGATGCTAAATGTAATACTATATTAGACATTGTGGCAACTAATATTCCTGATATGATAAAAAAAGTGGTTGTCAAAGCTCCTCTTGGAACTTCAAACCATTTTTTATTAGTATTTTATTTGCTTGTTAACTCTAATTAAGCCTAAACCATTTATGAGAAAATACAATCATGGTCTTATTGATTATGATTATTTGAAAAGGTGTATAACAAAAATTCATTATTATTCACATGAGAATTGTTTGGTTATGACAAGTTAGAAAGGTTTTTTTTTTTTTTTTTTTTTTGTAAATATTTTTATTCATTTCCAAAAACAAGAAAACATGAATGCAGGTTATTTATGACAGTGAAGTATTTACAAATTATTTAAAAAGGTTGGCTAAAACCTCTAAACAGATATCAAACATTAAAACCAAAATAAAGTATTTACAAGGGTGTCTATTGTTGGCATATAATTGACTTTCTATACAATTGTTTCCTGATTATAATCTGCTACAGTCATTGCTCTCCAGTATTTCAGTTACTTTTTGCCATGCTATATATAATGATGTAGTTCTTTCAGTTCTTCCTTTAATAGTGTTCATTTCCAATTGCGATACTGCTGACACCATATTCATGAATTGCTTAAAAGTTGCAGAAGCTTTGGATTTCCATTTTGATGTAATGTTCTTCCTTGCAATGGCTAGGAGAGTCCACCAGATTACATATTTTCTTCTTGGAACACAGTCAGGTACAGGTGCATTAAACAAAATAATAGATTTGGAAATCTGGAATTTGTCATTGAATACCATTTGCAGAAAATAATTTATTTTATCCCAATATGGTTTAATCAAATGGCATTCATAGAACAGATGTTGCCAGTCTGCTTTTATTGATAAATCACATCTCCAGCAGCCAATATTTTTCTTAAACATAATTTCCATTTTATGAGGGGTTACGTAAGATCTTTGTATGAATTGCCATGTAAAGAGTCTCAAATGTAATGAAAGTGATGTCTGCTTTGGAGAGAGAATAATTAATTTTTTGTCTCTGTCATTTGGCACATGTCCATTAATTGATCTATTATAATTCCATATTTTGTCATTATTATAAGTTTTTATTTTTTTTGTTTGTTTTATAAATAGATGATAAATATCCCTTTCCAGTAATGGGTTGATTCATTAGTAATATTATATGTTCTATAAGATTAGAAACATTCTGTCTTATTGATGGTTGCATTGTTTCTTGTTTGCTTAATATATACTGTCTTAATTCTTGTACATGTAGCCATGAATTATTTTCCATATTTAATTTCCGTTTAATTTGGTCTATTGTCAGAAGTTTTCCAGAGTTTACCAATTGATGCCAGTATATTAATCCCTTTTCTTTAAGCATGTTGACTACTTCTATATCAAATGTTATTATATTACCTTGTGTGTACGCTACTGGATATAATAAAAATGACCATGCTTTAATATCAGCATTGCTATTAATAAGATTTTGGAAAAAATTTAATGTATAAGTAATGTATTTGGAACTTATATTTTTATACTTATGTATCATCATATATTCCTTCATCAGCCATAGAAAATTGTTTGGTATGAAATTGGTATACTTATTTGCTAATATAAATCCTGATTTTAACCAGATTCTCTCATGAACTAGCTTCCATTTTGATGTATATTTTGTATTTAGCCATAATGATATTGTTTTAATAACAGATGAATGCAAATATACTTCTATGTCTGGTAAACCTATGCCACCCATATCCCAATCATCTAGATGATATTTCATAGCTATCCTTGGTTTTTTTGGATACCATAGGAATCTTACCATTAAATCATTTAATTGTTTTAGGTGAGATTTAGCTGGTGGCAAAGAACAAGCGTATATAACATAAAGAATTTTTGGAAATATGATCATTTTAATTATATAGAGCCTTTCTTCCATTGAAAAAAAGAACTTATTCCATATCTGTATTAGATTTTAATATTATTTAAGGTCTCTTTATAATTTGTTTCAATTGTAGTATCAAGGTTGTTAGTTATTATAATTCCCAAGTATTTAATTGTATTATCGGTGGGGATATATTTATGGTATTTTTATTTAGATCTTTTTTATTAGTATTTATAAGCAGTACATTTGTTTTGTTCTCATTTAATTTAAGACTCAAAAAGTTTTGAAAGTTTTGAATTGAGTCCCATAATGCTTTTAAAGAGCTATTATTATTCTTTAAGGTAATTAAAATATCCTCAGCAAAAAGTTGAATTTTAAGCTCTAGGCTGTTGTCTAATTGTATTCCTTCAAAGGTTTTTGTGGAATACTGTTGAGTCTACAACTTCATATAAGTCATTTTAAGGCAAGAAAAATATCTTTTGGAGGAAACTAAAGCAAGTTTATATCATTTGATAATCCATACAGTTTTGGAGAAGTCACTTAAAAAGATTAATAAATTAACAACTGTGGATCCTGATAATATACCTGCAATTACGATAGTGAATTTGATGGATTTTTGAACCATTATTGTTTAGTTTATTTAATAAATGTCAAGTTACAGGCATAATTTCCTCTTCATTGAAATTATCAGCTTTTACATCAACATATAAGAAGGGAAGTAAACGTAAAATAGACAATTATTTACCTGATAGTTTGACATCTATTTTAGGTATTCAGTTATTAGAGAAATGTATCTTAAGAAACATTATATCCCTCAGCACATTTTACTCATGGACGTTTAGCTAATTTGATATGTTTCTATTATGAAATTACTAGGACTCTGGACTTTTGATTAAGTGTAGGTGTAATTTATCTAGACTTATCTAAAGCTTTCAAGTTACTGTCACACTCGGTGAGTCTTGGAGTATTACAAGATCATAGACTTAACCCTTATTTAGTTATTTGAATTTCTAACTGGCTTTTTGAAAGGAACAGAGGGTGTCTATTCAATGTATTACATCAGAGACTCTGGATATTTACCACAGGGTTTGGTATTGAGTCCAGTGTTATTTAATATTGTATTTAGTGCAATTCCTTTAAATAACCATTGCTGGATCTCAAAGTATTCAAATGCTTGTAAGTTTGTCTTCTTTGTCAATAGCAAATATGATTTTGAAGCTATTAATCCCTATATGGTTAAAATTAGGATGTGTGCTAAAGACAAGGGGTTTCAATTTAGTCAAAGTAAAGTATTGTGATGTATTTTGAGAAATCACATATCAGAAGGCAAATAAATTAATTTTCTTTTGTTCTATTAGAAGTTAATAACATAAAGACTTAGAAATTATTATTTTCTCTAAATTCTCATTTGAAACATATGGAAACTATGAGGAATAAAGCTATTTTTAGAAACATCATTATGTGTGCCAAGAATTGTTCAGTTTCCTTACTTAAATTCTACATTTGATCTATATTAGAATACAATGGAGTATTTTGTTTGTATAATGTGGCACAGCTTAATAACACTTTGAATATACAGAGAATGTTTACTAAAAGAATTTGTAATATTAGGGAATTGAACTATATGAATCGATATCAAGTTTTAAATTTATATTCCATCCATTATAAATATATATATATATATATATATATATATATATATATATGGAAAATTATTATTTGCATTTCATTTTTTTTCATGAGATGGAGTTACAGGCAATTTATGATATTAATACTTAATCAGATAAAATGTTTAGACACAAAAATGTAAGATTTTGTATTCATTTTTCCAAATCTAACCTCAGATATTCATATATCATTATTAAGTCAATTGTATTATGAAATAAGCTTCCAGATTCTATTTAAAAAGCAGAGAATGTTAATTTCTTTAAGAGATTTTTGGATTTATGGATGGGAATACAGGTTTTTGATCCAGTGATTTGGGAAAGTAAACTTAAAGTGCAAAATGATTGTCTTGTTAGTCTGACATCTGTTTTAAGTAATGTTTCAAAAGAATTCTCATTCAATTATTAGAGAACTGTATCTTAAGAAACTGACATCTATCAGCACATTTTACTCATGGAAGGGCAACCGTAACAAAGTTGATTACCTTTAATGTTAAGAAATTCCCTGCTGCAGTGTTCCTGATACAGCAAATTGGATAGCTGCTGTTTAAATGTAAATTGAGTAAAATCTGAGAAAATATTTAACAAATTGATTCTTCTGCAAAACTTAAGTCATGAAAATAAACAGTTGACTGTTTACATTCATACTGAGCCTTGACTTGCCATTAACATTGTCTTACTAAGCAGATATGCAGGTAGGTGTTGTTGTCTTTTCATATTAAAATGACACATCACTATATGTTCCATAAAATATAATACAATGTAGCAAGACATTAACTGAAGTCTAGAAACAAATGTCTTTCTATCAAGATGTAAATAGGTTGGTACAAATTGGTGATAAATGCCTGGCCATGGGAAACTCTTAGGGCACTCTTTTTGAAAATGAAATGAAACTTCAATGCAAGAAGCATGGTTGTAAGTGAAACGTCACCAGATACTTCACCTGGTAACCACCTTTTACAAGTGAAATGTAACTGACTTTTCAAAGGGGTACTGTTCTATGCCTTTTGAAGAGCTCTGCAGCTGTTCATAAAAGTGGCTGCTAAACACTATCTTTTAACTTATGTAGAAGAAGTGATGTGTCTTGTAGTACAAAGCCCATCTTAGAAACAGTGGTAGTAGCAAGACAATTAACCACAGACATGAAAAATAGTAATGAATCAATTCACCACCTGATTTAATAGGTTTTTCCCTTTTGGGCATCACAGATACAATCATTATGAAATTAAAAACAATAACCAAACTGATAACTATTAATGTCTTTATTATCAAGTGTTTTTGACAATGAAGGTTATTTAAAGCCAATAACATTAAAAATACTTGGAAAGCAATAAGCATTTTGCTATCAGCATCCAGAGTACAATTCAGAATCAGAAATCAGAACAATTGCCCTATGTCATTAGGGGTTCCTTAAAACCAGAATATGGAATACATTCCAAGACTTTTAGAAATGGCCTGATCATTGAGATGGGTTAAAACTGGTTGTAAGGTTGACTTAGTAACATTCATGTTGTAGGACAACATCTTTCCATACTGATGAAACCATATGTTCACTATAGAACTGTTATTTTTGTATATTAAGGCTAATGCAGTGTTTTCATAACTCTGTGCAGATGCTTATGCAAAAGCTTACCAGAATAACTAGAACTACTATGTCAGATCTCGTGGTTTAGAAAGGAATTCCTTTGTCCTTGCATACCTCAGATGAAATGCAATAGGCCATTTAGTGGGTTTTGATGGAGTCCCGTGCCTTTATCACAATTATTTAGACTGTACCCTGTCATGTTGTTTGACAAGAGATCAGAAGTTGTGTATTATGGGAAAAGCATTTGCAATACTCTTATATTCAGTGATAAAGTAGTTTTCCCCCACTCACTTGGAATAGTTGAACCTCATGTTTGCAAATATTTTGCCAAATATATTTGGACTGCATAATTTGTAAGAGTATAGTGTCACTATAGACTGTTTTAGTGAGTAAGTGATTCTTAAACATACAGTGTACAACAGTTAGAACAGTTGTTGCTGCATTTGTTAGGGTACACTTGGTCACATATGAGGCTGTTAATATCAGAGATAACTCAGTGATATTTTGGGCCTTCAATCTACATAATCCTGATATAGGAAAGTTAATTTATTATTGATGTAAAATATGTAATAAACAGCTCTGACTTTTAATGACTTGGAGTGAAAAGTTGATTAAAAACCATCTTTCAGTATTTAGATTATCTGAGGAGGTGTTTTATGAACAGCTGGGGAGAACTTCACATTACTATCACATTACCTTCTCTGGAGTCTTGACGGGAAGTATGCTTATTCTTATATCATCTCTATGATTTTGGTCCTGACTTATTGTGTTCTACCTGACATTGGCATTTGCTACAAACAGAAGAGTCTTGTCTTTATTTATGTAAGGTCCAATGCTGCTGCTGCAACCTCTTCTTCTATTAAAACCAATCATGCAGGCGTATCTCATTTTGAAACAATTGCTAAGGCCCCTTTTTCACTGACAATTACACTACACTCACTTGGGATCCAAAGAGGACACATCCCCTCCTTAAACTTCTTGTTAAGAAGCTCAGTACCAAGAAGAAATGAAGCAGGGAACAGTGGGCATTATTACTGTGCTCCCCTAAGCAGCCTAAAAGGCTGAGACAGCTTGGAGTTGTTTAGGACTCTACCACACAGTTCTAAATACCTCCAAGAGATTGTATCAAAGGCCTTTAAAATGTGTAAGAATATCCAACACTGGTTCAGAGACATTACAAAGCCCCTAGCTGCAGGTACGTGACGTTCTTAAATGATATAAGCTAGATCTACCCTTAATTAAGCCTACTTTGGTAGGCAACATAAAGGTGGGAAGTGTTTGATTCAGCCTGGCTGCTAAAATATATATGCATAATTTAGCATCTGAGTTAAGCAAGAACATAGGCTGATACTGCTATACGTTGCTACTATCTTTACTGGATTTAGGTATTACAGCACTTACAGACTAATGGAACGAATGGTTAATCACACTTCATCAAACAAAAGCACGGAAGGGATTTTGTAGGTGGAACTGAAGATGATTCACTAGCAGATTATACAATTTAACTTTAAGGTCATCAGTTCCTGGAGCTATTCCAGAAGAATTTTTCTTAACTGGAGTAGTAACCTCAGCTAGGCTACATGGGGTTGAAGGTATGTCAAATGTTTAGGCAAACATTATTGTGTCTTATTAAAACAGATGTCTGTGCTAAATGCTTTTGCAGCGATGAAAGTGAAGCCTTAATATTGACACCATTTAGAGTTGCAGCACTTAAACTACTGTGAGAGAATATAGATCTGCATTCTTAAATAGTTATTTTTTACCAGAGTCACTAAAGAAGGCATAATAACGGGTCTATGTTATATAAGTGAACATAATGAATTGTAAACGCTATATAATTGGCCTACAATCCCCGAAAACCGAAAATGTTGAACACATGGATCAGTGATTTTTTTTCCCAGGGAAACAAAAATCGCTGATCCATAAAAAAAAAAAAAAAAAAAAAAAATCAAAACACAAAATGAAGTGCGGGGCTTTACTCCCCACACCCCCGATGTGGGAGCCTGTTTCCCCCTACTTAAATATACCAACTCTGAGATCACACCACAGTGGAGGAAATGTCAAAATCCTGAAAATGACTCATTGATTTTTTTCCCTACGAAAAAAATTGCTGTTCCGTACTTTTGGTATTTTGCCATTTCACGTTAGGTTCGACTAAACAGCGTTCGCAATTCATTGCATTCGGTAAAATAATAGGGACCCTATAATGACATAGATGATACTGAGATGGGGTTAACAAAAAAAAAAAAAAAGAAAGTGAAAAAGGAAAATGCAAGCTCTAACAACACATCAATTCAGTGTAAGCTGCACCCCCCCCTTTCCCCCTTTAAAAGAGCCAAGAAGAAAGAATACAGCAAGATGCTCATGTTAGACAACTCCAATTAAGAAAGTGGCCAATTGCTCTTTATAACAAGAAGAATGATCGCCCTGTTAATGAAGATGATCTTCTTCTTCTTTTTCTTTTGGCTGCTTCCATTAGGGGTCACCACAGTGGATCATCTGTTTCCATTTCTTCCTGTTCTCTGCATCTTGCTCTGTCACACCAATCACTTGCATGTCCTCTCTCACCACATCCATAAACCTTATCTTAGGCCTTCCTCATTTCCTCTTCCTTGGCAGTTCCAGCCTTAGCATCCTTTTCCCAATATACCCAGCAGCCCTCCTCAGCACACGTCCAAACCAATGCAATCTTGCCTCTCTGGCTTTGTCTCCAAACCGTCCAACCTGAGCTGACCCTCTAATATACTCATTTCTAATCCTGTCCATCCTCATCACACCCAGTGCAAATCTTAACATCTTTAACTCTGCTACTTCCAGCTCTGATGCCTGTCTTTTCATCAGTGCCACCATCTCCAACCCATATAACATAGCTGGTCTCACTATTTTCTTGTAAACCTTCCCTTTCACTCTTATTGGTACCCGTCTGTTACAGATCACTCTTTTCCACCCACTCCACCCTGCCTGTACTTTCTTCTTCACCTCTATTCCGCACTCCCCATTATTCTGAACTGCTGATCCCAAGTATTTACACTCATCCACCTTCTCCAACTCTGCACCCTGCATACTCACCATTCCTCAGTCCCACCTCTCATTCACACACATATATTCTGTTTTAGTGATGATGATCTTCATTCTTCTCCGCTCCAGAGCATATCTCCACCCCTTCATGGTCTCCTCCACCTGTTCCCTACTCTCACTACAAATCACAATGTCATCCGCAAATATCAGAATCCACAGGGACTGCTGTCTGATCTTGTCTGTTAACCTGTCCATCACCATTGCAAATAAGAAAGGGCTTAGAGATGATCTTTGATGTAATCCCACCTCCACCTTGAATGCATCCATCACTCCTACCACAGACCTCACCACTGTCACACTGCCCTTGTACAAATCCTGTACCACTCTTATATACTTCTCTGCCAACCCTGACCTCCTCATACAATACCACAATTCCTCTTTGGGCACCCTGTCGTACGCTTTCTCTAAGTCCACAAAGACACAATGCAACTCCTTCTGACCTTCTCTATGCTTCTCCATCAACACTGTCAGGGCAAACATCACATCTGTAGTGCTCTTTCCTGGCATGAAACCATACTGCTGATCACTAATCATCACCTCCCTTCTTAAGCTAGCTTCCACTAGTCTTTCCCATGACTTCTGACTTCATGCTGTGGCTGATCAGTTTTATCCCTCGGTAGTTTCTACAGCTTTGCACATCACCCTTATTCTTAAAAATTGGTACCGATACACTTCTTCTCCACTCCTCAGGCATCCTCTCACTTTCCAAGATTTAATTAAACAATCTGGTTAGAAACTCCACTGCCATTTCACCTAAACACCTTCATTCTTCCATGGGGATGTCATCCGGACCAACAGCCTTTCCAGTCTTCATCCTTTTCATAGCTATCATTGCTTCCTCCTTTCTAATCCATTGCACTTCCTGATTCACTATCCCCACATCATTCGACCTTCTGTCTCCCTCTCTCTCATATTCTTCATTCATCAGCCCCTCAAAGCACTCTTTCTATCTGCTCAACACACTCTCCTTGCTTGCGAGTACATTTCCGTCATTATCCTTTATCACCCTTACCTGCTTCACATCTTTCCTAGCTCGGTCCCCCTGTCTAGCCAATTGGTACAGGTCCTTTTCTCCCTCCTTAGTGTCCATCCTTTCATACAACTCTCCATACGCCTTATCCTTAGCCTTTGGCACCTCTGTCTTCACCATACACCTCATCTCCTTGCACTCCTGTCTACTTTCTTCATCTCTCTAACAATCCCACTTCTTCTCCCCCAACCTCTTTCTCTGTATACTCTCCTGCACTTCCTCATTCCACCACCAGGTCTCCTTGTCCTCCTTCCTCTGTCCAGATGTCACACCAAGCACCTTTCTAGCTGTCTCCCTTACTACCTCTGCTGTGACTGCCCAGCTATCTGGTAGCTCTTCACTGCCATTCAGTGCCTCTCTTAACTCTTCCCTGAACTGCATCTTACAGTCGTCCTTTTTCAACTGCCACCATTTGATCCTTGTCACTGCCCTCACTCTCCTCCTCTTCTTCTTGATCACCAATGTCATCCTACAGACCACCATCCTATGCTGCCTAACTATGCATTCCCCTGTCACCACTTTGCATTCTCCAATCTCTTTCAGACGGGCCCTCCTGCATACAATATAATCCACCTGTGTACATCTTCCTCCACTCTTGTATGTCACCCCATGCTCTTCTTAAAATACATATTAACCGCAGCCATGTCCACCCTTTTCGCAAAATCTTCTAACATCTGACCTTCTGCATTCCCCTCCTTAACACCATACCTTCCCATCACCTCCTCATCCCCTCTGTTCCCTTGATGATCTGTTAAAGGAGATTGAGAAATAATGCCTGTGAGACATGGTGATCTGTTAAAGGAGATTGAGACAGAATGTTTGTGAGACATGATGATCTGTTAAAGGAGATTGAGACAGAATGCCTGTGAGGCATGATTTGTTAAAGAAGATTGAGACAGAATGCCTGTGAGACATGATAATCTGTTAAAGGAGATTGAGACAGAATGCCTGTGGGCATGATTTGTTAAAGGAGATTGAGACAGAATGCATGTGAGGCATGATCTGTTAAAGGAGATTGAGACAGAATGTTTGTGAGACATGATGATCTGTTAAAGGAGATTGAGACAGAATGCCTGTGAGACATGATGATCTGTTAAAGGAGATTGAGACAGAATGCCTGTGGGCATGATTTGTTAAAGGAGATTGAGACAGAATGCCTGTGAGGCATGATCTGTTAAAGGAAACTGAGATAGATTTTTGTTAGGCAGTTTCAGAAGAAATGCGTTCTGTTTCTCTAGTACAAAATATCACATATTAGAAGAGCCTTAGTGTTTTTGCGCAATAATAAGAAATTTAGCTGGGTGGTTGCCTTCATTAGGAGAAGGAAATATATATGGGGGTGTGCAGCAAAGTACATCCAAAAGCATCCCAGACACTATAGTTAATAAGAAATGATGGAATGAAAACAAATTTCTGTAATACAAGCCATTCTTTTAAAATGGAAAGAAATGACTTTCTTTAAAATAATGTTATTGCATGATAGCAATATATCATGACTGGGTGTGAGTGATGCAAGCTGACCCTCAACTGCCTGTGTTTGGTCACTCAGACTTTACCTTCCAAATCAAAGCACATGAGCCTTAGATAAAGCCTGCATTACTCACACCCATATATGCATGGCACATTGTTTAATTATTTATGCTGCTGTTTTATTGTTCTTTTCTTTTCTATGTACTGTTAAAGTGCTTGGGTTGAAGTACAAAAATGAATAAGATATACATGTATACATTTTATAAATACATTTTCTTACTTTAGAAGTTTTATTATAGTATGGAAATTGTATAAATTCATGTGCTTTTTTTCATGAGTTTTATTATGAGGTGAACAGCTGAACTTAAATTTTTATTTGTGCACTGTGCAATATCTGCAGTGAGTAACATTATCAGCTGTTATTCAATTGATTTTCTTTTCTTTCCTGTAATGACAAAAAGACACACCGGAGAGCTTTGAATCTCTGGTCAAATACTTAGCTGCTTTTGTGTCCCTATCTATATATGCGTATGTATCATTTGAACTTACTGGTCTTGAACTTCCAGCTCTTCTAGCTCAGTTTACTAGTGTGAACACATTTTTGCCTCTTTTAATAACTGCTTTATATGAAATAATCTAGGCTTGGCTCGGTCTGGTACTTTGTGTCTTATCTTTGAAAGCATTCATGGTCAGGTATATAATTTATATACAAGGATGTATCTGTGCTTACCTGTGCTATTATTCACTCCCCCAATAATCATCCTTCATTTAATTTAGCAGTAAAAGGGCATACTTGGTAGCATTTGATTCATACCACGTGCACTAAATTATTTGAAACCCTTATATATGCACATTTATCTTTCAAGTGGGTTTTTCATTATTGTAACAAAATGGATTGGATTTTATAATGTAATGATTCTTTCAAGCAGACATTTTACCTGCAGTTATGGCTTGTTTTAATAATTACTGCCCTCAGGTTTTATAAGACTTAATTAAGGATTCTTTTGATAAACTGTGTAATTATATGTTATATATAAAGTAGTACAGCCCCTCAGAGATTTGTTTCTTTAAGTAGTTACTGCTATGGGTGCTTTAATCCATGAGGGGTACATAGCCAGTGAATGTCATACGAATTAATGCATACCTCTCAACTGTCCAGATTTTCACAGAATGTCCAGATTTTTGTTTAATATTTTTGGTCTGTTTCTCATAAAATTTATGTTTTTCTGACAAATCACTGACAATTGTAGACATACTTTTGGATTTCAGACTTGGCATCCTTCAGAAAATGCATGCTAACACAAATCCTGTTATTAAATTTATAAGAGCAATATTTAAAATATGCCCCTATTTGGGGGGTTTTGTCACTCCATTACTTTATGGCTTGCCCAGATTTCTTGTGCTAAGAGGTTGAGAGGTATGTGTTTAGCTGCCCATTTGGTCAAGTGAAAAGGTCTTGTCCTGCCTGAACCTGACATACACTTACATTTTTTGATAGCTGAAAACAGCATAAACATACATTGTTTGCAAAACCCAGGTATTGGCATAAGATAGCCAGCCAGGAACACGGATGTAATAATTAATGACTGAAGGATGAATTTTAGAATAAAACAGCAATGAAAATCTTCTGAGTAGAAAAACGTGTGTTTTCTTTATTCTGCTCTGGGACTCTTTTAAGAAAAATGAGGCAATGTTTCTGCTTTGAGCACATGCTTGCCGTTAAAGGGATTGACTAGATGAGACAAGTGGAAGGTGGCTGATGCACCAGAACTGAAAAATGTTTTTTATTCCCACCTACAAGAGCTGCTAATGTACTTTCACGGTGGTATTAATGTGAAATGCGAACTGACTGTGTCAGCATATTTTAAAATTTGTCTTGTTAAATAAGTCACTTTCAGCATGAAGAAACCAGAGCACTCCATTTCACTTCAAATCTTCATAATTTAATTATTTTTAGAATGACATGACCCTAGATACTTTTTTCTGTTACTAAGGGCTTTAATCTTCATATATAAAACTTGGTATAGAGTGTAGTGAAATAGTAGTAATTTAGCTAATGAGGTAAACATTTGGTAGGATAAAAAAGCCTACGTCCTTGACAGGGCAAAACCAGATCATATTAAGTTTATTTTTAGAATATGAAAAATTACCAAATTCAGCATTTTACTTCATAGTTTTGTAAGATTTCCCAGAATTCATGCCTTTGAACCCCTGTAGCATTGGGGATTTTTTTTGTCCCTCAAAGATTTCTTACTGCAAGATGTCCATTGTCAAAGCATATTGCTTTCCCACTTGTTTTGATCCGCTCAAGAATCGATGTTTTCCATTAAATATATCCCGTCAGGCTTTGATGTTCATCTGTAACATGACACCCAAGAATGCTGAAAACCTTATGGTGATTTAGTCAAAACTCATGAAGATTTCTCAGTATGACATCGGGGAAGTAGAATCAGAATAGCTCATTTCTATCGTACATTTTGGTTAGACAAGAATTGCTCTGTCAATCAGACCACACATTTCTGACATAGAAAGATAAAAGAGAACATGCAGTGCAAACTCTGCTGCCATCTCTTCAACCTGACTGACCTGCTAAATATCCATGTGTCAGGATAAAGCATGACCTTTGTTGTTATTGAAGTGCAGACTACAAATACTCTGTCCAGAATTCTGATTTCATATGCACTGTGGCCAGCATTTTAAGACACTGTGCCACTCCTTGAAAACAAAATAAGCTAATAAAAATAAATAAAGAAATGCACAGCATTAATTAGTGTATACAGTCTTGTAAAAGTAAATGTTTTAGATATTTAGACAGTGACACTTTACGTTCAAAACTGAATTTCTGAAGTATATAATTTCTGACTATCATGTTGGCACTTTTAGGCAATGTCTACTCCCATGCTGACAAAACACATGAACAGTTCTCTCTCTCTCACACATATTTCACAGTGCAACTATATCCTTCTCAGTTGAGTGAAAGGACTAGGAATATGATAAGGAAAATCTTTATATATGTATATGTATATATAAATGGACCTACTTCATATAATCGACAGGTCATTTGATCGACACTCATCTGACTGAGACCAAAACACCTAAATTTCAAAACACCTAAAACCCATTTGATCGAAACTCATAACACTGACACATGAAATTAAAAGCATTATGCCCTTTTCCCCACTGTAGCGTGATCTTGGAGTTAGTATATATAGTTGTGGGGGGCGTAGCCCCCCCACATAGTTTAGGTAAATATTGTTTTCTGCAAAGAGTTAGTCATTTCAGTTATAAGTATCCATATGTATGTTTGCAATGTTCCCCACACCCCCCCCTAACTATATATACTAACTCCAGGATCACGCTACAGTGGGGAAAAGGGCATAATGCATTTAATTTCATGTGTCAGTGTTATGAGTTTCGATCAAATGTGTTTTAGGTGTTTTGAACTTTAGGTGTTTTGGTCTCGGTCAAATGAGTGTCAGTCAAATGAACTGTCAATCATATGAAGTAGACCCATATAAATATGTATCATCTATATAGATACACACACGCGTGCACGCACACACACACACACACACACACACACACACACACACACACACACACATTTTTTCAATAAGGCAACCTCTTATTGTTTTTCATTTGTACATTGAGCTTTTAATATTTAAAAAGTTGATTAGAAGCTGTTTGTAATAATGAGTTCTTTCATCAGAAAAAATTTGAAGGAAGGAACCAGCTTAGAAACACAGATGCAAGTTCCTAGATGCATAGATTGCCACTAGGTAATAGATCAGTTCAGAGTTTTGAAGCCTAGCCCTGGCCGCCTTACTGGTACACTCAACTAATTACACTCCCTGCCCATAATGAACTGTGGAGGCTGGCTAAGCCTGAGATAAATTTGTGGTTTCCCATTCATTCATTTGTTAGATCTTAATGTAGTGGGGGACATGCTTTGCTTTACAGAAAGTGGGAGTTTGTCACGTGTTTAGGGATTCTATGAGAAAGATATCTGTCATGTCAAGTCCTTTTGGTATTGCAATATAGATTTAGGCTCCTTGATTTTATATTTTTTTATTACTAGCCTTGCAGATATGAAGTAGATTAAGGAAGAGAGGGTCATTTATTATATTTTTGCCAGGCATAGTTCACCACAGAGGAGTGTGTTGGAGACAGAGAAGAGAGATAGAGTTGTTATATTCTCTAGGTAACACAAGGACCTTATTCTTGACATTTCATTTTAAGTGGAACACACATGGAAAAAAGTATAGTGGGAATCCAGCAAAAGACTACCTGTGGCCTTCATCATCACTGATGGCAAAACCATCCTGAATGGATGAAGGCATCAGTGACAGCTGTAAACAGGGGATGGGCCTACCTTTTTTGTCCATCTTAGAAATTATTTGGTATGCGTGAATAATTGTCTTTTGCTCAGGGAAGTGGTAATAACAAAAATACAAGATCAAGGAAGCTAAATCTTTTCAAAATGAGTTAGGTGTTTGAACAGGCACATACCAAATATCACAAATTGTTTCAGTAAAGTGGAACAAGTAGAGGGGGGATGACTTCTTTTGGCCCAGGGGAGATGTCCTTAGTAATGAATTTTGCAAGGTAGAAGGCTTTCATAATGACAGTGGGTAAATGGTGGTCAAAGGAGAGTTCGCTATTTACAAAGGTGCCTAGGTCTGTAAATACAGTATTTAAGGGCAGTGTTCAGAGGTCCTGCTTCCCACACTGTATCATATTTCAATTCTCTGGCTTTCAGCTTTAGACCATGATCCTGATACCACAAGTTTTTTATGATTTGGACCCTCTTGGAGGGCCAGCCTTTAATGCTAAATTTGACATCAGAGAGGTAGATGCCACATAGAAGTGTTCCCAAAAGAGATTATTGGAGTTACACCACTGGGGATAGAGCCCATGGAGGACATTTTACCATCAGCTCTGATAGACTGGTATCTATCTGTGAGCAAGTTATCAATCCAGTGGGTTACATAGGGATCTACACTGAGTTTGATCAGATTTTCAGTGGTATAAGAGTGGAATATAGGAGGAAAAGCCTTAGCTATATCAAGGTTACCCTTGTCTAGTGCTTCTGTGACTCCCTTCAAAGAATTCAGCTGTTAATAGACATGATCACCATTTTACAAAGCCAGATTGGTTAGGGACTAGAGATTATAGGCACTTTATTCCCCTGTTTCTTAGGTCCATAATAATGTGCTCCATCACCTTGCAAATGATGTTGGTGAAGCACATAGGTCCACAGTTGCCAGAGTCCATGGTTGGGCCTCCCTTATGAAGGAGAACCACTATAACTGTTCTTCAGGCTTGTGATACATATCCAGCAGAGAGGCTGTGGTTGAACAGGTTAGAGAGGAAGGCTGATGGGTGGTTACATTCTTTCCTGGGAGAAGCCTGATATGTTATCTGGACCATTGGGCTGGTGCCTTTATTTTTGGAGAGTGCTCTTAGTATCTGTTCAGAGAGGATTACAGGGGAGGGGGTTATGGACTGGATACTTTATATTGAAAAGTTTGGAGGCAGTTGTGAGAAGAAGTTGGAGATGAACTCATCTGCAAGGATGTTAGTTATACCCTTAGGGTTTGAATGAATGATGACATTAAGCTTACTGCAGGGATGGTTATTATTTATGTGGTTCTTTACACAATAAAAGACTGTGTTGTATTCATCTTTTGCTGATACAGTATTTGTAGTTCTGAATCAGCTTTGTAGGATTTGATATTTCACTTAGATTTATAGGATTCGATACTGCACTTAAGTTATTTGTTAACTATTTTAAGGTTGAGTACAGCACACTGAATTTCTGTTCTTTTCATTAAGGCTATAAGCCTTTTCCTTTTTTTGTAAAGTTTGTTTATGTTTGAATTTGACCAGAGGGTTTTGCTTCTAAACCTGGCATATTTATGGAAATGCAAATGTGAGCCTCTGTGCAATATTTGGGTTGGGAGTATAAATTCTGGGTATATGCAGCTGTGTTTACTATAGCATCATTGAGGGGTCGGGAATTAATAGTCTGTCTCAAGTCATCACTAGGCACAATGAATTTGGCCTTGGAGAAGTCTGTAAAGATCATTGGGTTGCACCCTGACCTGTAATGTGTGGTGAATAAACCAGCACATTGATCTAATGTGACCAGTGATAGACTTGACAATAGGTGGGAAGCAGACAGGGGCAGTATTGGTGAGGACAGGGTCTAGTATACTGGTGCCTCTAGGAGGCAGAATACTTTTTGACTGAAAATGTTTGCACTGATAAAATCAAGGAATGATGGAGCATATTTATCTGTAGAGGTGAAGGTGTGCCAATTTATGGAGGAGTAGCTATGTTGTCTAGAACCCTAGAAGGATGGTGTTTGGGTTAATGGTGTAGGATTCAGGTTTATTAGTGCATGTTTTGAGATTTGTGGATGTCATGGATGATGGGGACCTGCAAATGACCAGGGTGTGTTATTAGATCTCATTTAAAATAAAAAGGAGTTAGAGGTCATTGTCCTTGTCAGTCTACCAGATGTGATACTTCAGGTAAAGGCAGACACATCATCACAAGTGTTACCACTGTCTACATCTGTGGGCCAAAATGAGTGATACATGGTAAAACCAGGTAAGGTGGTTATATTGTCCCTACACTGTAAATAGCTTTCATTGACAATACAAATATCCACATTTTCAAGAGTTAGGAAAAACATTTTCTTATTTAGGCTCCTAGAGTTAAGCAGTGCTGCACTGATATTTGCCAGATTCAAATTATGTTTACTAGACTGATAGCCTAACCAGACTGACATTGCCTAAAAATGGGACTGTGGGGGAAGAGAATATATTTGGCTTCTTAACCAGTAAGCAAAAGCCATGGGGAGATAGGCTCAGGCCATCCTGGTGTAAGAGGTGGTACTACCTTCCATTACCTTCAGTGCTGATATACATTGGACTCCTTTCCAAATGGCACCAGTTACTAGGCCAGTTATTAAAGTAAGTTATCTTTTGCTCATATTGTGCATCATTCTCAGTGATGGTAGAATACTGGCCATGGATCGTTTCTTTCCATCCTTAGTGACAGTCACAGAGAGCTACATGACACCTACATAAAGAATGACCATGTTTTATTCATACTTGGGGTGAATGGACGGCAAATTCTAGCACCTGAAAGGCAACTAACTGATACCCTACCTTTGTTTAGCTTTGTGAGTGCTGCTTTGGTGTGTAACAATATGGAGTTACCAGTAACAACAACATTACCTTGGTGAGTGGTCTTCCTGTAGAGCTTGGACACACCATTCTGGTCACTGTTGTCTTTGGTGATGGCAGTGTTGGAACAGGCTCGTGGTATGAAGTGGGTGTTAGTGTGTTGCTGAAGTCTGACTCCAGTGCAATCCTCTACTGTACCAGATCTAGAAGCTTTCTGTGGTTTTGGAATTGATTTTGGAGCATCTCAGCATAAAATGCTTTATGTTTGTCTTAATGTATGCAGGTGTGGTGTTAGTACGGGTACAGATAACAAGTCTGTCTATGAGATTTGCCTACAGTTGTAATAATTATTTGTACCTCTCATGTAGACTACTTATATGGTAGTAGTGAATGGTTGTCAGTAAAAATGTTGTAGTTTATACCCTGCCTCAGGGTTCCTCATACTACAAGGCTGGCAACAGATGGTGCAGGGGCAGACTGAAGCCCATAGTCAATCTAGATATGTCTGGTGGCATACCTTATGCAGTGTGATTGAATGTGATAACCCTTGGATTATTTAGAAGGGAAGGGGTACTATATTTTATGTAAGGGGACAGTGAAGCATTGCAAAACTGCAAAAATAGTACAACACAGTATAATATAGCACAATGCAGTAACTGTATGATACATAAAGGGGCAGTGAAAACAGTTACAAAACAGTGCAAAATAATACAACCCAGTACAGCTTAGCACAACACAGTACAATATGATACAACACAATATAGTGCAGTACAGCTCAATACAGATCAGTAGAGTATTAGTCAGTAAAGCTCAGTACAATATGGCACAATGCAATATGATATTATAAGGATTAAGTGAACAGCAGGCACAGATGCTGCAGCCTAATAAACCAGCAGA
Organism: Protopterus annectens; assembly: GCF_019279795.1. NCBI lineage: Eukaryota > Metazoa > Chordata > Ceratodontiformes > Protopteridae > Protopterus > Protopterus annectens. The sequence goes on from NC_056748.1 coordinate 804,810,781, forward strand.
CAGGAATTACTGTATGACTGGACAGCAGGCATCAATGTCAAAGCACAGTATTCCAGAAGCCAGACATGCAACTGACTCCAGGACTTCATGTGGCGATTAACACAAATAGGCAAAATGTCACAAGATTCCAAAGGGCAGATAATGTAATAAGCAAAATGTTACACGAGATGTTATGTACATTAAGCACTGGCACTACTATACAGTACTTAAGGTGTCAACAGCAAGCTCAAATGTCACAGTATAAAATAGAGTGCAGTAGAGTAGAAATAATGCAGCAAGATGTATGATACTCTCACAGCAAGACTCCATTATAGCAAGGAAGTGATCAGTCAGCCACAGCAAAGGTACAGTACAGCAGGGCAGTAAACAGTCATAGGATCATAGGAGGTTATTATGCTGTTGGCCCTAAGGCCTCTACAAGCCTAGCCATGTTATACCCTTATTCCCTTACGGACCAAGATATACCATCTATATTTGTGCGTGAATCTAAGATCAGCACTAGCTGCCCCTGTCTAAGAGGAATATAGGTGAAACCACCAGTGTAAATTTACTGTTTCCCATCCAGGTGTCCAGGTTACACTTAAACTGGGTCATTAAGGAACTCTGTTTTACATGAATTGGGAGTTTGTTCCAGAGGAGTGGCAACCTCTGAAAGACATATCTGTCTCTCCTGTTAATATCGCAGGCTAGGTTGAGATCCCTAGAGTGGGTGAATCTTGTTCTATAGGATTTATAGATGTGCAGCAGCTTCATCAAGGAAGTGTCTGAGACTGCTCTGTAGGCCAGGCACAAGTCGCCTTTAAGCAGTCTATAAGATACTGAGTAAAGTGATATGGCCTTCAGTCTGTCTGTGTAGGTCATGTGTTGTAGGCCCTGAATTTTCTTGGTGAGAAACCTCTGAGGTCTCTCCAGATTCTGCAGATGTCTGGTGAGGTACATACTGAAGGGAGCATTGTACTCTATTATTGGTCTGATGACAGCCAAGTACAGAGGAGTTATAACTTCCTTAGATTTGGATGCTATAAACTTGCTTATGAAGTGTGCAATGTAAGAGACCTTCCTTACTACTTTGGACACCTGATGATCAAAACTAAGGCTACTATCAACTTGCTTTCATAAATCTCTCACCACTGGGTTTGAAATTAGGGGGATATTATTAATGTTGTAATTAGCAGGGGTTTCTCCTTTGCCAAAGGTGATGATAATGCACTTTTTGCATTTAGTTTAAGTCTGTGGCTTTGACACCAATCATTTGTCTGTGTAAGCCCATTTTGTAGTATGCTGATATCTTTGAGGGATTTGATGATTACAACTAGTTTGCAGTCATCAGCAAACTTGGTAAGCCATAGGCCATCTATTTTTTCCTGGACCTCTGTAAAATATATACCAAACAGTAGGGGGCCTAGCACAGGTCTTTGTGGAACACCACTGGTAACAGGTTTGCTAGAAGAGGTGGCATCCCCAATTTTGACTGTATGTATTCTGTTTATGAGCCAGTTGGCAACCCTTCTAGTGATGTAAGGGTTAATCCCCAGTTTTAATTTATTCAAGTCTTTTGTGTTTCTAATACCATGACAGGAATGGACTCCATTCCTAAGTCAAAGTACAATTAAAATTCATGAAATTAGCATTGTTTCAATCTTTGATGTCAGCCAGAAGTGCTCTTTGCAGCACCAGCAATGTGTCTAGTAATGACTCCTTCTGCAATTCATAAGGAGGTACCATAGCTCTCAGCCTTCCATCTCCAAAATGAGGAACACTTGCCTTCATAATGTGGAACAAATGGGGAAAATGTGGAACACATACTAATGGGTTACTAACAACTTCAAATAGGAAGGTCATAGGATGGTTAAAATATGTTGGTTTTACTTAGAAAGAAGATCCTTTAATGAATTAATATGATTGTTAGATTTTATGAATATAAGGCTGAAATTAATTCTGTTGTAAATATGCTGAAAGAAAAAGCTTGCTTAAATGCAGAAACAGAGTTTAGTAATATATGATCAGCAGTCATACTAAATGACCATGGCTTGGAAAATAAGGAACCTGCTGAATGGACATTTTTCCCTTACAGACTTAAAAACAGGATGTATGCAAGAGCAAAAATGCAAAATCTGCTTTTAAAGAATGGACAATGACACTGTGGCAATGTGTTTCCTCAAAAATATGTTTTTCTGCATGGAAAACAGGACATGTTTATCAGCACTAGCACAAGAACTTATGTTCTTATACAAAGATCCAAATAGAATACAGGATCAGCATTGGCAAAAGAACAGATGTTCTTGTACAAAGATCCAAATAGAATACAGGATGTTCACACTGTCAGAAAAGCTGGTCTCTTACAAGACATTGTTAAACAAGGAAGCTTAGTATTGTTTCTACAGGATGAGCAATTCTCCAAAATAGAATATCAAAAGGAAATGTATATGTTTATGCATGACTAAAAGTGTATATAAAGAGCTGTATAAATCCAGTTATGTTAGAGGTATGGTAGGGACTCATTTGTCCTTATGTAAATGTTATATCTCTCACATCGTCTGTACTATATGAGAAGTAAAGTTGGAACAGTACTTTTAAGCTGCAACGTTAGTATGTTTGGTTTATTATAAAAAGTTATTTGTTACTGCTCTCTAAAGTTGATGCTGCAAATTATATTCTCTCATCAGTGTATATTCTGCAAGTTTCTGTATGCAACAGACTGTGAATGCAAATATAACCAGACTTTGAATTTTAGCAGAATCCAGCCAGCAAGACTGAGTGTCTTAAGAAGACTTCAAATCCATCCCACAGCAAGCACCAAGCAAGCACCAAGCAGAGCCATATAATTTTTCAATGGCAAGCTAGCCTGCATTTGAACCTAAAATCTGCATTCAAACACAGGAGGAGTAATGGTAAGCCCTGCAGAGGGTCATTTCAGTTCACTTCAGTCAAATTGCAGTAACTAACATTTGTACGTATGTGTAAATCCTAAACTAAAGTATTCCAGTTTATGCAGCTTGCAGTAGTAAAGTTTTTTAGACATCTAAAATCCGGAGTGAGACTAGTTCAAGAAAGTCGCAGTGCCATAAATTCTTCAAGAAAAGGTGAATATCCACTTGTACAGCAGTCCGCTGCCTGTTGTGCTTCACCAGCTTCTCAAGTGACTCTGAAAAATTTCTAGCCATCAGCAACAGCAGCCTGATCACCTGTTTTCTTGCTAACTGGTAAGACTTTTTTCTGTGTCACATATTTTGTGTGGATGATGTTAAACAGTTTGTATATTCTTACATAGTTTGTATATTCTTACATAGTTTGTATATTCTTAGATAGTTTGTATATTCTTAGACAGTTTGTATATTAGACAGTATGGATATTATTTATAATTCATGCAGGAGTAAACCAAACTTTAGTAAATTGCAATGTTGGTATACACAGCACATTAGTAAATGTAAAACCTTATTAGGGCAGGTTGATAATAAGGCATTATGCAAATATATTACAATATTTGACTGGTATCTCAAAGAAAACCATGTGGAATATGACAAATGTTTATTGTGTGCTTCAACAAAAACTGCATTTTGTGTATTATGCCATAAAATAATATTGCATCATATTGCTAAAAAATAGACTGTAAAGACAGATCTGTTCATGATAAAGAATTCAGTAAGGGTAAAGTGTTTCCATTAAATTCTGATGTTGAACAGTTATGTCCTGTCACCACATGTGAGTCAAATCAGTTACTGATAGAACCCCTAGTACATTTTGTTACAAAGGAATGTAGTAAACTTCTAAAAGACAGACACAATGAGTTCAGGAAGCTTAGACAAGTTATACATACATCTTTTCAAAAGGGCATACGAGTTTCAAATTCAGCAGAACAGCTTACTAAAGAATGTCAGAAAGACCATGCAACATTACAGGAGATTCAACAGCAGTTGCAGGATAAAGGAAATAAATTAGCTGAACTGACAAAGACTGGGAACTTCCTGCATACACAGCTAATCTGTGCAAAAGAAATATATTTTATAATGTGTTTATGTTTTGAAAATGGTTAAACATACATGGTAGGATGGTAGGATCTGATGTCTATACAAATCATTCTCAAATGTTTTACTTTCATTCAGTTAAAGCAAGACATTTATCAGTACTACGGTAAAGTAAAGCATATGACTGCCATTCTTAGCACAGTCAAAAGGTAAACAAAACTGTCCTAGTGTATAAAATTAAATGAAAATAGTTAATAAGAATAAAGATTTAAAGTCACAAGACTGACATGCTTGTATAAAGATATACAGATACAAGACAGACATGCATGTATGTTCTTTTCATCTAGAGTACATTTCTTTACAATGCACAAAAGCAACAGGCAGACAATAGCAAATACAAATAATATAAATATAAACATGTGTTGGTTAAGCTAATATCTATTTTGTTTTTTTTTACAATTTTTTTATAATTGTATAGTAACACCAAACAGTTAACGTTCTAAATTTTAAAATGAAAATCACAGATGGTATTTGTCAAACAGTTTTTGTAAAATTAATGGCAGGACAGTTAAATAGATAAAAAAATAAAAAAATACTGAAATCCATGTAAGCTAATTGTAATGTAGTATAAATGCATAGTTATGCAAATCACAATCACATTAAAGGAAAAATGCTAAAAGAATTAACTATAGTTTACAGAGTATGAAATGTGAGCTCCGACCTTCCTAGACTAGATGAATAGTTACAGAAAATGTTGAAAAGATAAGATAAACAACAAGACTGATTGCCAGACAAGTAGCTTGAGTTTTTCTAAAGCATCATTGTTATTAAAACATAATTGTTAAAATGGTTACATGCAACACTATTTGGTAATTGTAATAAAATGTCACAATTGTGCATAGATGTCACTGATAATCTGTTTGCAAGTAAATGCATCAAGTACAGCCGGCAAATGGGCTATAGTATACATACAGTTCAAATCAATTGTGCAGGAGGGTGTAAATGCCTACTAGTGGTAGTGAACAGCAAAAGCTTTATAAAAAAATATCAAATCAGACAAAAGTCCATAATTTAATAAAATAAATGTATAACCATAGTGTTAGGCTGACATACATTCTATTCTCACAGCATAAAGCAGGTAAATAGTGCTGCAGTAGTACAGGGGGAGGGGCACTTTCTCAGTTTTACACTGACTGTATAAGCAGTACTGAACAAGGGTCTTAAATAAAGCTACAGGAAGAAATATCTCATTCCTTCTAGACAATACTCTTTTATGGGGAGGAAAAAAACAGGTATTAGTGTATTAGAAATACTGATAAACTGGAAAATTGATTACAGCTATACAAGAGAGAGTAAAGAAGTAAAAAACTGAACAAGATTGGTCACTATTTTTAATATGTTTTTGGCAAACCAATGTTGGTCTAAAAAAGTATGAATATTTTTAATTGTTAAGTATGTAGTTTAAAATAACAGGACATATGCCTTTGGTGGCAATTCCACTAGATATTTCTAAAGAGACAAACATTTTCCAAGATTTTCCTTAATATTAATGTTAAAAAATGGGTCCAGGATACCTACTAGATTGAAATGCATGAATAGCAAACAGTATGTGTAAATACATACTGTACAGGATACATCGTAATAAGTTCAAAAGTAATTTGTCAAGTTGTAATATCACTGGTTTTACCCCAGTAAAATAATTGCTTTCAAATATTATCTAAGCCCAGTTCAGTACTTTACCAAGATGTTAATGGGCAGTTCAAAGACATGACCACAATGTTATGGTTAAAATGACATTAAAACTGTATATTTTCAGCAGTGTATAAATGCTTGCAGTAGCACATAGTTATTGTCTCTTATAGTTAATTCAACTGTTGCAAAGAGTTAATGAAACAATTCTAAGTCATAAATGAAATTCTATGATTGCAAAAGAATAAATTGATCAAGTTAAAAAAATAACATTAAAGCAGTCACAGCTCATAATTGATAAAATATTTTCACAGAATGGTCTGCAAAAGAAAAAGTTTTAAATACATTCAGTTTTGTGGTAATACTTAATATCATTGTATTAACTATGTAAAATTGCATTTTGACTTGTATCAAAAGAAGACTATAGGTTTGTTTCTTAATGTGTTTTCTATATAAAATGTTTTGAGTATGTTTAAAAACAGAGGGAATTGTTAGATTTTATGAATATAAGGCTGAAATTAATTCTGTTGTAAATATGCTGAAAGAAAAAGCTTGCTTAAATGCAGAAACAGAGTTTAGTTAATATGTGATCAGCAGTCATACTAAATGACCATGGCTTGGAAAATAAGGAACCTGCTGAATGGACATTTTTCCCTTACAGATTTAAAAACAGGATGTATGCAAGAGCAAAAATGCAAAATCTGCTTTTAAAGAATGGACAATGACACTGTGGCAATGTGTTTCCTCAAAAATATGTTTTTCTGCATGGAAAACATGACATGTTTATCAGCACTGGCACAAGAACAGATGTTCTTATACAAAGATCCAAATAGAATACAGGATCAGCATTGGCAAAAGAACAGATGTTCTTGTACAAAGATCCAAATAGGATACAGGATGTTCACACTGTCAGAAAAGCTGGTCTCTTACAAGACATTGTTAAACAAGGAAGCTTAGTATCGTTTCTACAGGATGAGCAATTCTCCAAAATAGAATATCAAGAGGAAATGTATATGTTTATGCATGACTAAAAGTGTATATAAAGAGCTGTATAAATCCAGTTATGTTAGAGGTATGGTAGGGACTCATTTGTCCTGATGTAAATGTTATATCTCTCACATTGTCTGTACTATATGAGAAGTAAAGTTGGAACAGTACTTTTAAGCTGCAACGTTGTTCCGTTTGGTACATTATAAAAAGTTATTTGTTACTGCTCTCTAAAGTTAATGCTGCAAATTATATTCTCTCATCAGTGTATATTCTGCAAGTTTCTGTATGCAACAGACTGTGAATGCAAATATAACAAGACTTTGAATTTTAGCAGAATCCAGCCAGCAAGACTGAGTGTCTTAAGAAGACTTCAAATCCATCACACCAAGCAGTAAGCAGAGCATCCAATTAATTTTTCAGTGATTAATTTCTATTTACCACGGATTTCTCTTAAAAAAATTCCTAAAACTGAATGTGTGACAAATTCTTTCAATGTGAAACTTTTAGGAACTTTGAGGAATATGAACCTTTTAAGACCCCAAATGGGGTACGTTCCTCATAATGAGGTACTCTTGAGAGGTATGGGAGGTACATATATTGGTAACATTTCTAAATATGACTGTAGATTCTTTTTTATAAGACCCATTGCTCCTACTACTATTGGAACTGTCTGGGTATCTTTCTTCCACATTTCTCTCATTTCTGTCTGAAAATCTTGATATTTTATGACTCTGTGTCTCTCTGTACTCGAGACACTGTAGTTACTGGGCATAGCGATTTCACTGATCAATGCTACTTTTGTCTTCTTTTCAGGGACCACTTATTTCTGGTTTTCTCGCATCTATCTTTTGAACTGTTGGTAATGGGTGATCCCATGTGATGTAGATTTCATCATTTTCTATGATGCTTTGTGGCTTGTGTTTCCAGTGTTTTTCTGCTACTTCAACATTATAATGTTTGCACAATTCCCAGTGCAGCAGTCTTGCTACATTATTATGCCTTTCAGTATACAGTCCTTCTGCCTTTAGTATATCACAACCAGCAACAAGATGTGCAGCTGTTTCCAATTCTGTTTTGCAAAACCTACATTTGTTTGTTTCTTCCACATGTTCAATGGACTTGGTAAACCAGCATGTATGTAGCCCACTGTCTTGGGCCACCAGTATTAACCTTTCATCTTTTGGTTTGAATTCACCTCTCCTTAACCATTCCTGGGTTTGACCCTGATCAACATGAGGTTCTTCCAGGAGTTTTCTATACTTGCAACTATATTTATGCATTTTCCCCATTTCTTGCCTTCTTAACTGATCATTCACCTTATATTCTTTCTTTTGTTTTGTGGTACATCCAGTTGGTGCCTGATTTTTATCTTCTTCTGGTTTGATTTCCATTCCTGCTTGATGCCAATATGCTTCTGCTAGACTAAGAAGGGAAGTCATTTTAGATTTATTCTCCTCATGTTTCAAAATTTTCACTGCGTTTGGGTCTTGTGAGGTCAGCAGATATGTATGCAGTCCCACTATTGCAGGTCTATACATGTAATCAATTTCAACGAGGCCCATAACTCCATCGGAATGAGGAATATATAATCTTGGTATGCACTAAATTTATAAATCATTTGATGAGCATGAAGCAACCTTCTTGTTTTCCTGTCTAATCTATCCAACAACTTTTGGGGCCAGACTATCATTCAAACACTTTAAGTTAGGACAGGAAGATCAAATTGGTTTATAGCTTGAATTTTGTTCCAAGATGTCAACACTGTTTTCAGGATTAATTCAAGTCTTCTAAAATATTCCTTACAAAGTTTTATTTGCATTTGTTCATGTTTTGTTGTTGATCCATCATCCATTGCCAAATATTTATACACTCCCTCTTGCTCAAGTTCTTTTATATCACATTATTTACCCAAAGAGATGTTTTCTTGGTGCTGCAGCTTTCCTGCTTTAAAAATTGCATTTGTACATTTATCAAGACCAAATGACATTCTTATATTATCTGAAAAAATTACAGTTAAAATTGCAGTTGTGCTTTCAGTTCCTCATCTGATGAGCTATACAGTTTTAAATCATTGACAAAGAGGAGATGAGAAGTCTTTGCACTTTGTTGCTTTCTGAAAACCAGATTATAGACATGACCTAATCTGTTAAACAGACAGCTTAATCTATTAAGGGCAAGGCAAAAGAGCAGTGGTGACAGAGAATCACCCTGGAATATCCCCCCCTTTGGATTTTTATCCCTGGAATAATAATTTGTCCTTTATCGTGGTTTTTAACTGCAAATTGGATTGCCACTGTTTCATGATTGCTGTGATGTAGTTTATCAGTTTAGGGTGTATCTTATACATTTTAGGCACACTTTTATCCATGAATGTGGGATACTGTCAAATTCTTATTTGTAGTCTATCCATGCCATACTTAGATTCTTCCCTTTTTTACAGTTTTCCACTATGATTTTATTTAACAACAAATGATCCTTTGTTCCATATGACTTTCTTTTATTACCCTTTTGTTCCATTGCCGAAATGACTATAAACTCTGTTGGCATCAATTCCAGTGTATAGTTTATTTGTCACCAGAAGGCAAGTTATTGGTCTATAATCTTTAGGGTAGCTTGCAGGTTCACTCTTAAGTAGGAGCATTGTTTTTCCTGTTGTTAGCCAGGCTGGTGTCTTGTCACTCGTCCCTCTCTTGTATAGAAGACGAACAGTCGGGGTAGTTTGTTTATATGCTTTATTACATAAAAACACATCAGGATGGATAGCAGCATTACAAAATATAAATGAACTGATTAACAGACAGACTACTCAGACATACATGCTTACATTTCAACAGCTTACTACAAAATGGCAGTCAGACTAGAATGTGCTCAGTATTTATACACTTGTCCAAGACCCTAGAAAGCTTCTTAAAGGCATACATGCATAGTGATCTATATCCGCCCTCTTAAATAGATTGCCCTCAATGAAATAACATTGGAATAATACATACAATAATACAGACATCAGAAACAAACACAATGTTCATGTCCAAGTCACTGTGTATCTGTAACATGGTCTGGAAATGCAACCTGATCTAGTAATATAGTACTGGGAACTGGGTTTAGCAACAGGGACTGTCTTCAGTGAACAACTCAAATCAGGAATTTCAGGATTCATCTCAGGAACAGGGATATCTACTGGAATGTTCTCTGGAACTGGAATGCTGGACAACTCACTCTGAAATAGAGTCTTTCTCACAGACTAGGTGCTGTGGTACAGGCTCGGGCATTGGCATCAAACGTTTCTGATTCCACCTAAACTCTACTCCTTGTGATTTCACGATCTCAGCTCTGGACAAATACTCTTCATTTCTCCAATCTGATCATAACCTTTGCATGTTTGCATTCTAACTGACTCTCCTTCATGTAATGGATTGAACGGTTTACTGAATTTATCATAATAAAACTTCTGGGACAGGCATTTCTTTAACAGATGGGCTTTCACAGATCTGTTATTCTTAGCATTTGGAACCAATAAACTACTGCTGACTGGTAATGTGGTTCTGGTTTGTCTCGACAGAAGTCTCTGGGTAGGTGAACCAACCAAGATGTTTATCATAAGGAATATTTCTGAGATTCAAGAGATTCAGGAAAGCATCACTATTGTCTCATTTCAACTTCTCTAGTAACTGCTTTGCACTTTGAACTGCACATTCTCCCAAACCATTTGACTGCGGGTACTAAGGCTACTCGTAACATGGATAAAGTCCCACCTTTCAGTGAATCTTTTGAATTGCTGGCTAGTAAACTGTGTGCCATTGTCAGAAATAACTTTGTGTGGACTACCATGGACTGCAAAATGACGCTTCATCTTAGTAATGACATTCCATCTGTTGATGTGACTTTGTACTATTACATACAGAACAAGATGAAAGTAGTCTCTCAATATCTTGTGACATAGAAGGCCAGAATACTAGTCCTCTCTCCCTTCTTATTGTAGAATCAGTTCCTGGGTGGCCTTGATGCAAGACAGTGATATATTCTTGTTGCAAGGACTTTGAAACAATCACTTTTGGATCTTTCATGACGATACCATTGTCAGACAAAATCTCATCTTTGTAAGGAAAATAAGGTTGCACTTCTTCAGGTAAACTAGATTGCTTTGATGGCCATCCTCAATTGATAAAGTAGATGAGATTCTGTAAAACTGGATCTGTGGCTGTGTGATTTCTAGGCACATCAAGATGTGTGGCAGAAAAATTTCTCACTTCCATGACTTCAAAAGCAAGTTTCTCATTCTCATGCTGTTCAGTGGTATTTCTTGGTGATCTGGATAAAGTGTTAGCAAGATAAAGAAGTTTGCTTTTTGTGTAGACAAGATTGAAACTGCACTTCTGCAATCTCAACATCATACATTGCAATCTGGCTGGAGCTGTATATATAGGCTTTCTCACAATAATGACTACAGGTTGGTGATCTGTTTCGATCTGGATAGGTCCACCATAAATATAATCATGGAACTTTCAACATGCAAACACAATTGCCAAAAGCTCTTTCTCTATCTGAGCATACTGCATTTCAGTTTGAGTTAGAGATCTGCAAGCATAGGCAACAGGCTGAACCTCTTGAAGAATAACTACACCAAGACCAAATTTTGAAGCATCACAGGAAAGAGTAACTGGTTTGTGAACATCATAGTATCTGAGAGTTGGTGGACTGGCAATTGTCTGTTTCAGGACATCAAATGCTCTTTAGTGCTGTTCCAGCCATGACAGGATACATCTTTATGTTTCAGTTATCTAAAGCAGTGCTGCTAGTTGGCTTATGTCTGGAATGAACTTGCCTAGGTAGTTAACCATGCCAAGAAAGTGTTGGAGGGTTTAAACATTGTCTGGAGCTGGCATCTCGAGAATAGCTGTTTGTTCGGAAGGTTCTGGTCGTAAGCTTGAACTGGTAAACAAATGGCCAACATAAGTAACTTCCCATAGCCTGAACTTGCACTTCTGAGGATTCAGCCTAAGATTCACTTGACGTGTTCTTTCCAGAGCTTTCTTGAGGTTTCTGTCATGCTCATCTTCACTATTACCTCCTACTAGAATATTACCTACTATAACAGCACAGGGGTAACCAGAAAAAATTTGCTCCATTGCACTTGAAATACTTCACTGGCAGAATTTATCCCAAATGGCATTCTCAAAAATCTGTTCCTGCCAAAAGGAGTACTGAACATAGGTAGCCATGGAGATTTTTTGTCAAGCAAAATTTGCCAAAATGAACTCTGTATCTAAGACAGAAAAAACAGTGGCATTTGGCATCAGAGCTGCAACTTCTTCAACTGTATGCAGTGGATTATGAGGTCTTTTCAGTGATTTACTCAAATCTTGTGGATCTATACATATTCTGATATCATCTGAGCTTTTCTTATGAGCAACCACCATGGAAGATACCCATTCAGTTGGTTCATCAAATGGACAAATTATACCTTGCTGCACCATTTTACCTAGCTCGGCTTTGACTCTGCTCTGCATAGCTATTGGAATTTTATGGGCTGACCTGACAACTGGGCTGATCTCTGGGTCAAACTTCATGGAGTACACAACTGTAAGCTTGCCTAGTTTGACTTTAAAAAGATCAGCATAGGTAGAGAAAATATACAGGGCAAAATTAGAGCAGTGGTCTTTCAAACTAATATGATGGACTTCCTTATTAAATGAAAGCAGTCCTATTTTCAAACTGTCTCTGAGTCCTAATAATGACTGTACGTGCCTTTTAACCACATAAAATAGCAAGTCGTAGCTTCTCCCAGCAAAGTAACATGAAAGTACTACTGAGCCTTCAGTTTGAATCTCTTCATCACCATAAGCAACAAGCTTCGCACACTTTGCCAAATCAAGTTTCTCACCAGCACATACTCTAACAAATGTTTCTGCAGACATAATATTGCACTTAGACCCTTTTTCAACTTTGAGCTCTGTGGGTTTTCCATTTATCTGAACAGTACAAAATACTTCATTCTTTGCCCATAAATCTACTGCATTGACTGTTTCATGAAGCACTGACACAGTATCAGTATAAAAAGTAGGGTCATGTATTTCTAATTGATCAAATTGTTTCTTTGAATGTTCCCTTTTAGTAAAAGAATGTGTCCCTTTTGATTCACAAAACCTTTTGAAATTATTCCACTTTTTACATCTGTAGCATTGCTGACCATAGGCCCATGATTTCCTCCACAACTACAACAGTTGGCTATAAAACTGGGTGTGGGCCCATTCTTTGAGTTTGCTGACTCACTCTTATGTTTCACACTGAGACTGTGCGTGCCCTGGAATTTACTGCATACTATCAATATTGGCTTTAGAAGTTACTGGAAGCAATCATCTCTTATTTATAAGCATATTTGTGTGCCTTTTTGTAAGCTCATATATCTGACAAATCTCAATGGCCTTTTTCAAAGTTAAGTCACTGTCAGGAAGCAAAATATTTCTCACAGTATCGTCTTTAATACCACACACAAGTCTGTTTTTTATCAATTCATCCCTTAAATCCCCAAATCTATGCTTTTTAGCTTCGAGAAACAAGGCTGTTATATATGCTGCAAAACTTTCACCAGGCTTTTGATCTCTTCTATAAAATAAGTGCCTTTCCATTGTAACATTCATTTGGGGGTTACATATTTGTCTAAATTTACATTTTAATCACTCAGGGTCCTCCCTTGACTCAGTCAGTACAACTATATGATGCCCCCCCCCTCCTGCAAAGACAGCAGGTGCATACACAAATGAATGCTCCCTTTCCATGGCTTCAGAACCAGCTAAATTAAGCAGAATAAATGCCTTTGTACAGTCATCTTCATAAAAAAATGCAGCCTATATAAAAATATCATACTGTTGCTCACTCTCCAGTTCTCTGCAATATTATTGTCAAACGCAAGTGGAGCTAGTCTACAAAATCCTTCAGCCATGCCAACAAATTATGCCCAAACACACCGAAAAATATGGCCCTTGTAATTATATATGAACAAACTGCTATATGTGCCTGTAATAACATTCAAATGCACAATAAACTCTTTGAAATAATGTACTTTGCTAAATATGCTTTGAATTGGCTGTATTTTTGTGAAATAAATGTACTGTAACACTGCACAAACATGCAAACATTTCATACACTTCAGACAACTCAAATAACTTTGATTAATGCAAAAAAGTAGTGCTTAGCAAAAAAATGCAGCTATTTAACTTATTTTATTCATTTTATGCGATTCAGACTTTATTTTAAACATTTTCCATAGTTATTTCTGTTAATATATTATAATTTCGAATATTTCTGTTACTTAAAAATTCATTTAGAGCATTCTGAATGCCTTGTTTTATATTTTGCAAATAAGAAATAGCTTGAGCAAGTTTTAATACCTGAAATTCATTTCTGGCCTGTTTTGCAAGTAATACATGCAGTAGGGATGATTCACTTCTGTATGTTCCTCCAATCTTAACTGAGTGCCTCTCAGTCCTGAAGCTGAGGAATCTCGATGTCATTCTGGCACCATGTTCTTTTAGATATGTCACTTCTGACAACATGTCGCTCGTCCCTTTCTAGTATAGATGGTGAACAGGTGGAGTAGGTTGTTTATATGCTTTATTACATAAAAACTCAGGATGGATAGCAGCATTACAAAACATAAACAAACTGATTAATAGACAGACCATACAGACATACATATTTACATCTCAAGAGCTTACTACAAAATGACAATCAGGCTCGCACATGCTTAGTATTTATATACTTGTGCTAGGCCCTAGAAAGCTTCTTAAAGACATACATACATATTGATCTACAGGGTCTGTTCAGGGTGCCCATATAAATAGTTCTTACTCATAGCTGAATCTTGGTGCAAAGATGTCAATACTTTTAGCCAGAAGTTAGGTACTGCATCTAGGCCTGGGGTTTTCCAAATAGAGGCTTTTCTTAACTTTGTTTCAATCCCTCTGGCCGTTACTTCATCCCAGTTCATATCCTGCATATTTGAACTTCTTATTCTTTCTTTTACTTCTTCTATCCATTTAGCATCTTTGTTATGTTCCACAGGATCTTCATAAATACTTCTCCAAAATGTATCTATTTCTTCTTTTTTGGTGGCCTTTCAATTCCTTTTATCTTGTCTCCAAATTCTCCAATAAACTTTTTGGGTCATCAATAAATTGCTTATTTTGTACTTTTCCTTTATAGTTATCTGTGTATCTTCTAAGTTGTTCTGCCTTTGCTGATATTTTTAGTTTATTATTTGCAATAGTGCATGATAAATCCTGATTGTTTATAATACTGTGCATTGCTTTTATCATGTCTATCATTCTGAGTATTTTTGTTGATCTGTTCCCTCTTCTATACTCTTCTAACAGTGACACTTCTTGTTTTAATTGCTTTATAGTTTTCTCTATTTGATACTTCCACGATGGTATTCAATTTCTCCCCTTCCTTTACCTTACTACCCTGTATTCTTGCAGTGGAATTTTACCGGTTATTAATTTAGCTGCACAGTAATATATCCTGTTTACTTCTGCTACATTGCATGGATCTCTATGGACAGTCCTAATTAAGGTGTTCATTTGTTTTATCAAACTTCAGACTTTTGGGGTTTTATTGACCTGCAGTCTATTTCTTTCATTGATCTTAATATGTCTATCTATCTTTATTAAATCAAGGACCTCTTCTCTTAGACCATTTTCTTCTAAACTGATGGCAATTTTTTCTCTCCATTTCCTGCAGGCATTCTATAGAAAGTTCTGTAGCATAATCCTATGGCACATTCTCTTCAATTTCATCCTGTGTCATCTGTTGTTCTGTCATATGGGAACTCACTGGCTTAGCACTCGTCAACATTGACTGCATCAGAGTTGCCACAGTTTCCTATTCCTTCCCTTGCTGTCCAGCTTCAAGTGAACATTTATACTGTTTTCCTGTGGAAGGCTCCAAAATATCTTTATATGGCAACTGACCAGTTGCTTCCCATTCCACTGCTTTCTCCTTAATTAGGATGTCCATTGTTCTATCCTGTTGTTGTGCTTTCTGAATTAGATTATCTACACTGAATCCTTCACTTCATAGTTACTCCATAACCTCAGTTTCTATTTCTTTAACTTCTCCATTACTAATCTTTTTTTTTTCTTCTCGTCTTCTTATTGTTTGTATTGTAAAGATTTCCATGTCTAGAATCCTTTGCCTGTATTTCTCTTCAAATATCTTTGGTGCTGCTCGTTTTGTATTGATTAGTTTTGCTTTCTCCTTTACACCATATTAAATCTCTTTTTCTTTCCCATGTCCATATTTCTTCTTCAGATGTCTCATGATCTTCCTGTTTCTTCTTACTTTGGGGACTCGTTCCATCATGCTGTAATGTAACCCATGTTAGACCTTCTACACCAAATCCTTCACTTTGCAGGCATTCCATAACCTCATCTTCTATTTTGTTAACTTCTACTTTACTAATCTTCTTTTCTACATTCCCTCTTTGTGATATTGTTTTTTATTGTGAAATTTTCCATATCTGGATACCTTTACCTGTATTTCTCTTCAAATATCCTTGGGACTGCCTTTTTTGTACTGATTAATTTGGCTTTTGACTTTGCATAAATATTGCACCATATCAAATCTCTCTTTCTTTCCCATGTCCATATTTATTTCAAACACTTTCCAAATATCTCCAGGTTTTGTTGTTTATATTTTCGCAGTTCCTCAGAATCTTCTTTTTCCAAACAGATCAAAGTTTCTTGGTCTGTATAATGTTTTTCACAAATCTGTTGTATTAGTGAACACAAATTTTTATTTGAAGCTTCTAACAGTTTTTCTTGCAGAAGTATTTTTGTTTCCTCAAATTTCTCTCAATTGTTTTGTATATCTTGTGTCTGGAAATTCTGGGCATTTTGCATAATAGTAACAATACATAATTTCTTTCTTATAATCAATAGTCCACTCTATCATCGTTATGGTTCTTCTTTGGCCCATCAGTTTTTGTGATTTTTGAGGACTCCTACTTCCTTCTACAACAGGGGAGCCATTCTCCCTCTGGGCCTGACCTGGCCTCATTATATGAATGTTTTCATATTAATCCCCAGCTGGGTGAGTTTCTCAATGATGCCTGAGTGAGGGATTGTGTCAAAGGCCATTGGTCCTCCAGGTTTAGCAGGCAACATCTGCCCTTAACAAAGCTAAACTGAGTCAGGTCAAGAGTTTTAAGGTCACCCTATAGATTTGTTGATAAGGTCCATGATGATTCTTTCCATGGCCTTGTAGATAAGGCTGGTTAGTCTTATGGGTCTATAGTTCCTGGGGTTGGTTGAGGGACCCCCCTTTGTGCAAGGGGATTATGGTTGCTGTTTTCCACTCAGTTGGGACAAAGCCAGTGGTTAGACTGAGACTGAAGACTGTGCTCAGTGGTTCCACTAACTCCTGTTTTAGACCATTTAATAAGCAGCCTGAGATGTTTTCTGGTCCCATAGAGGCTGTGTTTTTGGCTTTGGAGAGTGTGGCTATGACCTGCTCTCTGGAGATACTAGGCTGAGGACTGGTGACAGGTATGTTATGGGGTATGATTGGTGGGGACAGGAGGGTGAAGTTTTCACCAAACCTGTCTGCTAGCAGGCTGGTGATGTCTTCAGGTTCAGTATAAGTGGTACCGTCCACAACTAGTTCGGCACAAAGCTGGGCCTTCCATTTTAAATTTTGGGCATAGCTAAGGAATGCTTTGTGATTTTCCTAAGCTAGTGATGCTAATTTAGTTTTGTAATTAGCTTTAGAGGACATTACAAGATGTCTAATCTGCTTGTTTATGCTTTGGAGGGAGTTCTTCCTTTGCTGGGACTGTTCCCTCTTGTTTTTTCGCAGCAGTTTCTTTCTCTCATTGTATAACCTATTTATGCTAGATGTCCACCAGGGTGGCTTATTTTTTCATTAAGAACTTGATTTGATCCATTCCAGTACAGCTTAGTATATACATTTATGTAGATGTTTATACAGCACATTTCTGTACACCTCAGTATAGGGGTCATTGCTGTCTATGTTAGCAGGGGGTTTGAAACATTAATGCCTTCTCTCAGTAGGCCATAGTTTAATTTGGAGAAAATGTTTAACCTTTTTGCTCCTGAGGGTGGGTCAAGTATGATCTTTACTTCAAACAAGACTGATTTATGATCGGACATTACCAAGGAGGGCCCCACAAATGGGGTGGTGCAGCGATCCTCCATGATGGTGAGCACTATGTCAAGGATGTTAAAGCCCCTCTGAGGTTGCTGAGTATCTGCTCGAAAGCATTTGTGTTAAGAAAGTCCAGGAACCTTTGGGAGAGTGTGTTTGTGCTCATATATGTTACCCAATCGATGGAAGGATAGTTAAAGTCCAAGGTATTTTGCTGTAGTGAGAGTGACTCAAGTAGGTCCAGCTAGACTGTGTGGTTTTCATGGTTCATGGTCTGAGACCTATAGCTAACAGTGACATGGAAAGTGGGTGGACTTTCCTACAGTTAGTTGGACTTTGTATCTATAGGGAGTCATCCTGTTTTAACCAGTCTAGTGGTGTATTTGTCTTTAATGAAGATAGATACTCCTCTTCCCTTGTTTTTTTCACGTTCATTTTCTGGTCTGAATGTCTGGAAGGCATTATAGCCCTGCATGGCCATGGTACTCTCTGAGGTCTTGAACCATGTCTCTGTGACTGCATATCTTCCAGAGTGAGAAGTGCTTCAAGTGAGTCGAGTTTCTGATTTAGACTCCTAGCATTAAGCAGCCACAGCAAGGGTACAGTATAGTAAGGGAGTAAACAGTCAGCCACAGCAAGAATACAGTACAGCAGCGTATTAAACAGTCAGCAACAGGAAGGGCAGAGAACAGCAGGCAGTACACAGTCAGCCAGATCATGGGTGCCTTACTGAAATCTGTCCTACAATGTTCTTTTCATATTTCCGTGCATGAAAATATGTTGTTTATTCAGTTTTTCAGTATTTACATGTTTTAAATCCTTTTATTTATTATTACATGTTTTACTACCTCTCATTGTGGCTGGTTATTTAGTTAACATGTTAATAACTTCAGAGTGTTTATGCTTATTATAATAATATCAGGGCCACTCCAAAAGGCCTTATTGCTTGGGTTACATGCTACATTTGTATCAATATCTGTTTTACCTAATAAAATTGAACACCCCTTTTGAAGGGTATTGTTGTATCTGACTGGTGGTAGCCATTACCTTGTAATCTGGGCAAAGGATTACATCAGGTAAATTTTGTGTCAGTCTTTACCAAGAGTGTGTATGTGTGAATATCAGACATTTAAGAGTGAGTGTATCAGATACCTAGAACTGGGACACAGTGCTCTGCAATGGTTAATGTGGAGACTCACTTGGGGACCTGCAGTTAGGAATATGGTCCATTCTCAGGTTTGAAACCTGTTCCTGGTGTACTCTTAGGGAAAATTGTGTATTTCTATCACTGGTTTTAGGGGAACCTTCCTTATCGGAGAAAGTGGTGAGGATTGAGTCTCCTTAGTTACTGCCTCAAGGTAAAGAGGGCTCATCACATATTGGTGCCAGCGGTGTGGGATTTTAATTGAACTTTAGTAGCCTGTGGGTAGTTGTCATCGAGGTGTGCACTCTTGACAGCCACAAGATGAACACACAGAGTTTCATTGTCGCAACAGTTTTATTAATTTTTAGTCAGTTTAGTCAGGGACAGCAGGAAAGGATGTCAGCAGAGTATTATATAAAGCTGACAAGGAACCAGTTAGCCAAGGTGTGTGAAGCCAAAGGACTGGTGCATGCCAACCTGACTAAGTAAGTAATGATCTCAGCCTTAGTCACAGCCACAGAGCAGACTAGCAGCTCGGAGGTTATTCAGTTTGGTGTTGAGGATATGCAGCCTTCCGAGACAGGGCAGTTCACCTTTTCCTCAGAGGACTAAAACTTCATTTGGAGTTAGAGACTTGAATTGGAGACCAAAGAGAGACTGAGATGTTTGGAGGCTGAGGAGCAGGAGAAACGGTGTCAGTATGAACTGAAGGCCAAGCATTTAGAGACTGAAGAGAGACTGCAGTGTTTGGAGATGAACGCTGAAGAAAATGAGAAGCAGAGACAGAATGAAAAGGAGCTTCTAACCCTTCGACAGAGTCATGGAGATAATGGGGAAGGAAATCGCCAAACCCCCGAAGCCATAAAGGTCAGTAAACGTTTTTCCTCAGTACAGGGAGGGACATAACTTTGATAATTTTATTTATATATTTGAGAGGGTATGTAAACAGTATAATATTGATCAAGGGCTCTGAGTACAGCTCCTGACCCCCTTACTCCATGGCAGAGCTGTTAATGCAATTTCTAAAGTATCTGATATTGATTGTTTGAATAACAATAGTGTAAAACAATATTTACTTGATTGTTTTAAATTAACCCCTTAAATGTATAGAAAAAAGTTTCATGAACATAGATGCAAGGCAGATGAAAGTGTGTGTGGTTACATTGCTGATTAAGTACTTACTTTCACAGGTGTCAGGTCACCACTTTTGAAAGACTGGCAGACATTTTGGTGGGGAAACATGCTCTCAGCCCTTTGCCTGAGGACATGAGGATCTGGTTGGCAGATCAAGAGTGTAACTCTGCAAATGAGTTGGGAAGAAAAGGGGATCTCTACTTGGCAAGCAGGACACCACTGCATAAGAAAGGCATACCCGGTGCTGCACATGGACATAAGGGAACCCAATGGGGGGCTTAGATGTTTCAAATGTAATCAGAGGAGCTGTGTAGCATACAAATGCCCATTGAAGCAAGGGGAGAAACATAAGATGAGGGAGCCAGCAAGTGGGAATGACAAAATACCAGTGGTAAGTTGTCTGTAAATGACAGAGGTGCCAAACTATCACCCAAATTTGTATCCTATCTTAGTGGATGGAAGACAGGCCACTGCTAAGAGACACATATAAACATTGTGAGGCCTGCAGTGGTTAAGAAGGAGCAGTACATGTTTGGACAGTCCACACCAGTCAGAGCTTTGAGTGGGTCCCCATTCCAAATATCTTTGGCCAGGGTTCATCTTGATTGAGAGGGTGGAAAAGGGAACAAGCAAGTAGGTGTGTTTGAGGATATCCTTGCAGATGTCTTAACAGGGAATGATTTTGATCATGTAGTACCTTGTGTGCATACAGTTGCATGCAATCAGGCTTGGAGACAGGCATGTAGGTCTGGTAGTCTGGAGGAGACCCAGACGAATCCTGTTCCTGAAGCTGGGGCTGGTGATGTGGTTACTTCAGAGAGAGAGATAACTTGTAGCAGTAGCCTGAAGGTGAACCACAGCTGCTGGTAGGTACTGGTATTCCTGTGGGCATGGTGTCTGCAAGGACAGAGGTAAGTGGTAGTATTAAGTCTGACTGTGAGGCACCACTGTCAGAAGATACTAGACTTCCTGTGGAAGGGAAGCTGGGAGAGGTAGCAAAGATAGAGCTGAGACAGGCTCAGCTTTCAGATCCTACTTTACAAGGCTTGAGAGAGGTAGCTAAGGAGGTATATATATATATATAGCCTGGTGGTGGTAGAGTATGTTAATAGATACCCTGAGGCAGTGGCTCTGTCCCCCATTGAGGTAAAGAAAGTGGCAAATGCTTTGTTAGATATATTCAGCAGGTTAGGTTTTCTGAGGAAGATATTGACTGACTGAGGTGCCAACTTTATGTCAGACCTGCTGGCTTGTCTGTGGAAGTGTTGTGGGGTGAACCATCTAAAAACCACCCCCTACCATTCCCAGATTAATGTTCTTATGGATAGGTTAAACTCTACACTAAAGACTATGCTCCGGGCATTTGCAGACCAGTTTAAAAGTGAGTGGGACAAATATTTGTGCCATTTACTATTGGCATGCAGAGAGGTACCTCAGGAATCTACAGGCTTTTCACCCTTTGATTTGTTGTATGGGCATAGGGTGAGGGGGCCTTTAGATTTGATTCATGATGAGTAGGAGGGTGAGTGTGAATCCCACAAGGAGTCTGTTGTGGCATATGTCCTAAACTTCAGGAAAAGGCTTTGGGAGCTCCTGGGTTTGGCCCAGGAGAACCTGGCAGTAGCCCAACAGCAGTAGAAAGTTTGGTATGACAGGAAGACTGGAGCCCAAGAGTATACTGTAGGGCAACAGGTTATGGTGTTCATTCCTGTCAGACACAATAAGTTGCAGGCAGCTTGGGAGGGACCCTTCAAAGTGGTAAGGAAAATTAGTGATGTTAACTATATGGTAAACTTAGTAGGCAGGAGGCAGGGACATAAGTTGTACCATGTTAACGTAATGAAACCATATCATGATAGGGAGGCCCTGGTGCTGAGTATTTGTGGAGGATGGCAGGAGGAGTCTGAGGGGGATCTGGTGATTGATCTTCTCAGTGAGACTCTGACTGATACTTCTGTGGGAGAGGTAGCAATATCTCAGCTGCTATCCCCTATTTAGGTTAAAGAAATATGAACAGTGTTACAGGAGTTTGGAGGCATGCTCATTGGGGAAACCTGGGTGCACCCACCTAGTGCAGAACCAGGTGGATTCAGGTCCCCAAAGGCCTATTAAGTAAGCTCCTTATAGGGTGCCTGAGTGAGTCAAACAGACTTTGAATGAGGAGATAAAGTAGATGTTAGAGCTGGGGATAATCCAGGAGTCCAGTAGTCCTTGGGCTTCCCCAGTAGTGTTGGTTCTGAAGAAATGTGGTAGTGTAAGATTCTGTGTAGACTACAGAAAGTTAAAGTTATACAAAGTCAGAGGCATACCCCATGCCTAGATCAGATGCAGTATTAGAACAGCTGGGTGGGGCTAAGTATCTGACCACTACTGATCTGATCAAGGGATACTGGCAGGTACCCTTGACTCTCATTGCTAGAGAGAGGTCAGCTCTTGCAACACCTTTTGGATTACATGAGTTTACAAGGATACACTTTGGGATGGAAAATGCCCCAGCAACCTTCCAGAGGTTAGTAGATCACACCGTAGTAGGAGCAGGAGACTACGCTCTTGCTTATTTGGATGATATTGCCATTTACAGTCATTCCTGGTAAGAGCACCTTTAACATGTGAGGGAGGTCTTAGGTAGATTAAAAAGTACAGGGTTGACCATTAAGCCTAGTAAGTGTCAGGTGGGTATGGCAGAGGTCTCCTACCAAGGACATAGAGTAGGGAGTAGTACGATTGGACCAGAACCTGCCAAAGTGGAGGTTATTCAGGCATGGCCTGTCTCTTTTACCAAAAAGCAGGTGAGAGTATTCCTAGTGACAGCAGGGTACTATAGAGAATTTGTCCCCAACTATAGTACAATAGCTGCACCCGTTACTGACCTAACAAAGGCAAACAAGCCTGATAAGTTAGTGTGTAATTATGAGCATGCATTCCAAAAGCTTAAAGAACCTTTTGGAGGACCTTCCTGTATTAGCCAGTCCAGATTTCAGTAATGCCATGTGGGTGGGTTCTCAAGACAGGGCATAGGCTGATACATTTTCAGTCAGCCCCATTTTTCTCAAGTAACACTTTTCCAGGGTCACTTGAAAATCTAGCTTGAGTCTTTAATGGGGGGTGAAATGTGAGGATATTAGATATTGTTATATATGCTAGCATGACTGGCTGAAGTTTTGTAAATAATTGTAAATTAGCCTGTGCTACATATGCTAGCTTGATTAGCTGTAATTTTGTAAATAAGTTTATGTCCCTTGATTATCACTCTGATTTATACAAGATGTTTGAGTGTCAAACATTGTTCTTCTGGCTGACCAAATGTACATGTTCTTTATAAAGAGAATTCTGAATGTAGGTTGTGCCAGAGTCACTTGACCTAGATGTGGTGTCATTTTGTGCCAGGGCTGGGAGAAGAGAGTCTTCACTGCAGCTGTTTTGTTTACTTTTCAAAGTCTGATATGAGAGAGTAGAATGTTCATAGCAGCTTCTTGTTTCTTTAAAAAAGTCTGTTATAAAAGCAAGTTCCGAGTCAGTTTAGTTGTTTTTCAGAGCTTTTCAGCAGTACTAGTCTAGTTGTTTCCAGAGTAGTTGTTCCAGTCACTGAGGACAGAAAAAAAATCTGGAGTGTGGACATAATTCTTCATCTTCCCTTGCAGAAGTAAGAGCATAATCTTGCCTTGCTGAATTATTTAGATTAGATAGGGACAGTTAATCTTCTGATAATCAGGGAACTACAGCTAGTTAGTTAGAGGTTTCTAAAATCAGTGTGTAGTCTATCCTACAGTGTTGTTTTCATATTTCCTGTGGGTGAAACTCTGTTGTTTATTGGAATCACTTATTCAGTATTTACATGTTTTAAATCCTTTTATTTATTATTACATGTTTTACTACCTGTCATTGTGGCTGGTTATTTAGTTAATATTTAATAAATTGAGTGTTTATGCTTATTGTGATATGACTGGTGGCAGCTGTTACCTTGTAATCTGGGCAAAGGAACACAGCAGGTAAATCTGTGTCAGTCTTTACCAAGAGTGTGTGTATGTGTGAATATCAGACATTTAAGAGTGAGTGTGTCAGATACCTAGAACTGGGACACAGTGCTCTGCAGTGGTTAGTGTGGAGACTCACTTGGGGACCTGGAGTGTAGCATATAGTCCAGTCCCAGGTGTGGAGCCTGCTCCCGGTGTACTGTTAGGGAAACTTGTGTATTCCTATCCCTGCTTTTAGTGTCACTTCCTTATCAGAGACAGTGGTGAGGATTGAAGCTCTTTAGTTACTGCCCTGAGGTAAAGAGGGCTCATCACACATACCATAAGCACACACCAGCCAGTTAAATACTACTGTGCAACTAATTCAGGTCATTAAGAACAGCAGTTGCCCTTTCTGTCACCTGGATTATAAAATTACAATGTATAGGAAAAGAACATTTAAGGAGAGAGAGAGAGAGAGACCATACCAGAAAATATATCAGTTAACACAACAGTTGCCAATGATAATTTATTAGAGGAGTTATCCATTTTAGAAGCTTCTAGTCATGAACAAATTTTTGTAAAAGGTATCATAATAAATAGAAATATGGACAGAAAAAAGTTGGCATGTGAAGGAATGAATGATGAAAGTGCATATGATATGAATGACAGAAAAATAAGGAAATGTTTATTCTAAACAATATAGAGTCACATCATAAAGATATTCAAATCATCAGTAACATTACATATCCATTTTATGATACTCGTTACTGAAAATAGTTACGGTAAACAAAGCAATCGCAAAAAAGTAAAAAGCCAAATAAAGAAAGACTGGAGTCAAAATATAAAATTTAAATGAGAGACTGTAGATAAGGATGTAATGGATCAATCAAAGAAGATAATGGGATTAGCAGAAACAAACTGACTGAAGTAAATTTAGATGATAAGATACACCAGAAAGGAAGCTAGAGATGGGAGAGACATAATCTTTCACAAATGTAAAATAACTACAAATATTGACTGTAGAACTGAAGGAAATATGGGGCAACTCATAAGGGAACTCTGGTTGGGTGGCAGCTTAAACCCAGTAGTGTAGCCAGGGTGGAGCAAAGGGGGCAGCTACCCCAGGCAGAAGGTGTTAGAGGGCATTATCAGGAGATGATTATCGATCAGTAGTGTAGTACTGGTGTTCATTTCTATACAGGGACTTATGAATGCTGGTACAGAAATGAATTTCAATACTGCTTTTTTGCATTGATAAAGTTCTTCAGCACTTCACATGTGGTATAGGTTGCAGCACGCCACTTGATACAAGTGTAATAAATGGCTTGCTACAGTTTTAAAAACAAAAGCATTCCAGAGTTTTTTCAAAATCAAAGGGGTGCAGAAATGCTCCTCAAAGGTGAGGGGCACTATATCAATGAATTGCACCGGGCACTAGATGAGCCAGTTATGGCTTTGCTTAAACCAGTAACAGCTTTGAAATAAACTGCTCCTGGGGCATAGAGGGATAAAGCCATGGCTTTAACCCTGTTGACCTCAATTTGATTATTGGCTGAGAATGACTGATGGAGTGGCAGGGGAAGGATGGGCATTACCAAGGTGGTCTTAAGTATGTTCCCCATATGATCCACGGTGGTGGTGGTGGTGGCTGGGGACATGTGAAAAAGGTGGAAGTAGTCCATGCGGGATAATGGTGAGATCTTTGACTGAGCTGCTGTGGAGGTGGAACAATATGTCAGCACATCCTCAGTATGTTCGTTCTCTGAACATCACCAAGAAACCTCAGGGGAGGGGCAAAATGAGGTAGGCCATAAATGACAAATCCCTTGGCAGATTGTGAAATGTCCAAACCCACAGGATGCTCTGAGCAAGACCTATAAACTACAGGGATCAGGGAGTACTGAGAAATACTAGCCACCAAGTATGCTAATTATGGCGTACTTTAAAGGCATATATTGAAAAAAGACATCTTGTAACACAACATGGCTGGACTTTAATGAATTCTTGGGAATATATTACAGTATGAAATAAACTGGATAAAAGCAATCTGTTAAAAGACCTCTGTAAAATAAACTGGAATAAAAGATTTATGGCTAACTTAGTGGACTTTGGATGGATCGTATTCAAAAAATATATAGTAACCATATAAATAATACTAAAACCAGAAAAATAAAGGAGGCTAGAATTAGAAACCTTGGTGGAACAAATACATTACATAAATATTAAGAAAAAGAGATGTATATACCAGTGGTTTAATAATAATATTATAACTAAATTTAACATAAACATTTGTTTGAATGTTATTATCAAGCAATTGAAATGTGTACTTGTACAAGCATACTTGTGCCAGTGTTCAAAAATAAAGGGGACATTCACAAGTGTGGGCAGTACAGAGGTATACAACTCCTATCACACAGAATGAAAGTTCTGGAGAGGGTGTTTGATAAATGAATATACAGAGTAGTAGAAAGTAAGATGGAAGAAGAGCAATTTTGGATTCAGATCAGGATGCAGCATAAATGACCTAACATTTGTAGTGAGATAGATACAGAAGAAGAGAAGAAGCTACAGATGAGGAAAGAGTCCAACTGGGCATTCCTAGACTTGGAGAAAACGTATGACAAGGTCCCAAGAAAGGTGATTTGTGCAGTGCTGTGATGATGCGAAGTCCCACAAACATTGTTAGAATTAGTATTGGCTATGTGCAAAGACCCAATTACTCAAATACGTAGTGTCCAGTCTCACAGAGGGGTTACCAGTGGGAATGGGTGTGCACCAGGGCTCAGCTCTGAGCCCACTGCTGCTCATACTGGTGATGGACTACATTAGCAAACAGGCCAGAGTGGACTGATTAACAGAGCTGCTGTATGCAGACAATGTGGAATTACAGGCAGACTCTGAGCAAGAACTTCAGCAAAGGATAGCGCAATGGAATGCAAAACTGAAGGAACATGGGATGAAACTGAGTACAGACAAGACAGCTGTGATGCCAGTAAATGGGGAAAATCAAAAGAAGCTGCGAATTGAGATAGAAGGGAAAAAGTGGAACAAGTTAACAGCTTCAAGTATCTGGGACTGGTGGCTGAGGAAAAGGGAAATCTGAATGAGGAGGTCAAAGCTAAAATCCAAGGGGCTGCAGCCATCTGGCACAGACTGTTCAGGATGATGTATGATAGAAGAATGCCAAACAAGCTGAAAAGTAAGGTGCACAAAACAGTGGTGTGACAAGTATTACTGTATGGGTGAGAAATCTGAGAGGTAAAGGCAGAGCAGTTGAGGAAGCTAGAGATGCTGGTGATGATGCGCCTGAGGCTGGTGATAGGATGCACACTGTCAGAGAGACAAGGAAATGATGGAATAAGAACAGAAGCCAAAGTAGCTCCAATAGCAGAAAAAGTCAAAGATAACAGATTACAGTGGTTCAAGGAAATGGGCAGTGAAGCAGAATAGCGGAAAACAATCTGGTGAGGAAGATTTGGGACAGACAGGCAGGAGGAAACAAGACTGTCCAGCAAAGAGGTGGATGAACTGTGTGAAAAGAAGACCTGTGACAGTCAGGCATGAATGTAGAAGAAAGCAGGTGAGTGGCACTGAATATAAAGAGAGTAATGGTGACAGTTGACATGACACCCAAACCCCATATAGAATCTGGGAAAAAGGGGGTTGATGATGATGTTACTGCAACTAAGAAATCTCAGATTGAAATTGAGTCTCTCTACATTAATGGAAGGTTAATCACAGGTACATACGGTATGTCAGGAATCTATAACTAAGCATTTTACAGGGTTGTCTACCAGTATGATTACAGAAGAGAATAACCTATGCATAAATAATATTTCTTACCATCCTACAATAACTGAGGAAAATATTATACTCGTATTTAGCAGGGAAAAGAAAATCTACCTTATGGATCCTGATAACATCTCTGGACAATTGGTTAGTACCATTTCTCAGGGCACTGTGCCCTCCTTTGTCAATATGTTTAATAATATCCAGAAGGATTAATATCCATGAAGTGGAAAAGATCATACATTGTGCCAATTTACAAAGGTGGAATAATTGTCATCAAACAATTAGTCTTACATTAATCATATGCAAGTGTTCTGAGTGCTGTAAAATCTATGGGCTAAAGATGGATAGAATGCAAGTTTCGCAAAAGGTCATTCTACTTTAACCTGCCAGATAAAGTTTAATGAAAAGATCTCAGTCATATGAAACAAGGGAAATATTGTCTGGTAGTCAACCAGGATGTGACAAAAGCATCTGATGCCTCGCTGCAATTATACTCAGCATGCTGAGGTTAGGGGTGAATCCTTGTATTACTAAATGGATAGGAAATTGGTTAATAAATATTGAGCAATATGTCATACTACAAGGAATTAAATCATCATGGAAGAGTACTAATGCAGGAATCATCCAGGACTCCATATTGGGATGTATTCCATTTAACACTTTCTTCTGGACTTCACATCACAATTCTGGATGACTAAATATGCCAATTAAACTACGTGGTGAGCACATTAATACGGGATCCGAAATATTTGGAAGACTTAAACTTCTGTCTAAGCATCTTGCAGGAATGTTTGGCCAGATTAGATTTACAATTTAATGTAAGTAAGATGGGACTGTATAGAGCAATGGGTGATATAAAGATTTTGATGAGGAGACATCAAATGGAAATAGTTAATCAAGTGAAGGATTTAGGGACTACAAAAGGTATGGACTTTACATTTAAGGTTCATGTACAGCACATAAAGAATAGACAATTAAAATAAACTGGCCTAACATGTAATACACTTGAATCCAGAGATCCTTAAATTCTTAGGGCACTGTTTATTTACACTGTAAGGCTAATTTCAGAATACAACTTATTTTTTGTTACTTATTACAAGTAGACATTATAAACTTAGAAAACATCCAAAGAGGTCATACTGAAAGGGATGCATGTTGGTAGGATGATGGTAGTTCTGCCAATTGCAAATCAAGCAAAAATATTAATCTGAAAACATTTTTGGTAAAAATAAGAAAAAAATCTGTTTTTGTAGGGGGCAAGCCCTCCTACACCCCTCCCCTGACACACACATACCCATAACTTAATTTTAGGTAGTCTGAGGTTGCACAACAATGGGGAAAAGGAATCCTCCACCAAAACAGTTTCAGGCTAAACACTGATGGCTTCATTTGCAATTGGCAAAACTGTCTTCAATAGAATGGCAGATTTCCAAAAAAGATAAGATAAGATAGGGACTTCCAAGATGGCTGCACATTGAGTAACAGCTTGTTTCTAGCTCTCCCAGTGTGAAAACAGAAACGTAGCAAAGAAGGCCAGTAGACGTGTTTATGGGTAAATTTCAGTAACTGGCTAGTAAGTGCACTGCCTGGATGCCAGCAATAAAGAAATACAGAAGACCTGGAAAAAATCAGCTATAAAAAGTGAGGAAGAAACACTGACTGGGAAAGTTCTGCAGCTGTTCAGCAAAAAGCAATGTACCCTTCAGACATGACTTCCAGTAACCTACAAGAAGATCTAAGACAACTGTATACAGATCTGGTTAAAATAAGCAAAACACTGATGGAGTATACACAACCAACAGAAGGCTGGAAAAATGAAAGAAGCTTTAAACAGATATTCAGATGAAATGATAAAACTGTAAAAATCAGAGGTCAAAATGAAGAAAAGGCTGGCTGAATATGAAACTGCTCAGGAAGAGATGTTTCAAAAATTAATAGAATTAGAGGGCAGAACATTTAGGGAAAACCTGAGATTTGCAGATATACCAGAGAAGCTGGAAGGAACAGACTGCATTAATTTTATGAAAGCACAAATAATCTAGACTGGTATTCCTCAGCAGGAGTTGTTAGTTGAAAGGAAACATTGTGTGTATGTTCCAAACCTAGATATAAGAAAGCAACCTAGACTTGTAATAGTAAAGATACAATCCTACCAGCAGAAGGAGTTGATTCTGACAAAACTGTGGCAGACAGACAAAATGCTAAAAGTAGGAGACAGCAGAGTGTTTGTGGAGAATGATTATTCATTGTTCACCAAGCAGAAGAGGAATAAATTAATTCCACTATTCAGGGCATGTCAAGATGCAGGTGTGAGATTCAAACTGCTATATTCATCTGTCTTTAAAGTATTCTTCCCTGGAGGGACAAAATAATTTTTTGATGAAGTGCATGCTAAAGAGGAAATACAAACGTTTGTCCAACAAAAAGTGAGCTGTGAAACAGAAGGACATTCTGCTTCTTTTTCTTCTGGTAATAAAGATCACAGAGAGAATGTATCTTTAAAACCGTTTCCATTATTTCAATGCAACATGTTGGAGAGAAGGAATGGAGCATGAGAGTTGACTAGAAGAATCGAGAGTTCATTGGAAATGAAGCAAAGACAGGATCTGGGAGATGGAGGGGAACAGTAATAAAGTCAGTAACTTACCGTGGGATTACAATGCAATTGTTATATTTGTAAAACATGACAGAACAAGAAAATGTGGACATATTGGACTTTATCAAACTTTGTTGGATTTCTGGGGGACTCTAAGTATATGCCCTACTTCATGTCATTAATGTTCAGAAAAATGCTTTGGGGAGGGCAAGAGAGGGGACTAAGCTAACTGTAAGTAAAGAAAACATTTTTTTTTCTTAATAGTATTGTATTTGTGAGTAAGGTTTTCTTTGCATGCTGTTTTAAGTGTAATGGGGGCTGTAAACAGGTGCTGTTGCTTTATTTCTATTTCTCCCCTTCTCTCTTTCTTCTTGTACAGTTTTGAGAAATATAGGTAATGCAATGTACAAAAAAGAGCCTGGTTAAAAAGGCATGACAAAGTTAAAATGAATGTGCTTTTTTCATTCTTACATGGGGAAATTAGTCTATATTACATAATCAAAATGTAATTTAATCAAACAGCACTTACATTGAAAATGCCATTTATCGAATTTGCTCTTGTAGGGGGCTGTGCCCCCCATACCACCCACTAATTATAAATACCAACTCTGAGATCACACTACAGGGAGGAAAGGGCAAATTTTCTGATCTTCACTGTACTGTGATCTCACTATAAACAACTCAATGAATGGTATTTCGATGTAAAGTGCCATTCAATTAAATTACTTTTCGATAATGTAATATAGACCCGAGGAAAATGACTGGATTAAGGACCTTAGATTGATTAGTTTTAAGAGACAGCAAATAAATAAACAAGAATATTGAATATTGTCAGGTTTTTTTCCTAGCAAATGCATGTATACTTAGTAGCAATTCTGCAGCTGGTCTTCATGTTTCCATGGAAACAATCTGATAAAGAGAAACTAGCTATCTGGTTCTCATGTCTCCACGGAGACAATCTGATAAAGAGAAAGTGGATACATTCTGTTGGAAGGGGGTTGACAGAGGGAACAATAACAGAGAAATTGACTAGGACATAATGTTTTCTGAAAGCAATCAGAGGTTTTCCCAGCTGAGAAAGCTTTAAAGATAAGACAAAACCAATTAGACTTGAAGTAAAGTTTTCTCTTTTTTTGAAATGCAATAGGGATACTAACATAAACAGGTACTTTTGTTTTTTTTTTTCTCTTTTGTCTTTTTTTGTTCAGTTTTTGGAAATGTAGGCACTGCAATGTAAACTAAAAAAGGGAGAGAAGGGGGTTAGAGGAAAGGTATGGTTAAGACAGTATGACAAAAGAAAAATCAATGTGCTTTTTCCCATGCTTGCATTGGGAAATGACTGGGTTAAGACCCTAGGCATTATCCAGTAAAAAGTTTATTACAAAACATGTAAATAAAAATTAATATTGAATATTATAAGGCTTTTTTCTGGTAAACAAGGTGTCCTTACCAGTTTTGTGACTGCTTTGCATGTTACTAGAAGGCAATTTGATAAAGAAAAATGGCTTGGAGAAAGTGTTTACTGAAAGCATTTAAGTGTTTTCTCAGCTGGAAGAGCTATACAGATAGACAAAATCAGATAGTACTTAATATCACAGGCTGTACCATGCACCTTAGCATGACTAACCTTTCTTTTTGGTTAACTCTAGCCTGTCTTTGTAGCTATCAACTTAGAAATTGTGCTGTATTAGGAAGCAAAAACTTCAATATTTGAAGATGTACGGATTTTTTTGTCTTATTATTAGGTTGATAGGTTTTGGGGAGGGTTGTTCTGTTTGATGGCTTTCAAAAAAACAAAAAGTTATGTAAGATGTGGCATAGGCTAAAATGGATATGACAAGAAAAACTGTATAGAAGACCAACCTGCCGAATAGTATATACATGTAAATAAAAGTTGGAACTAGGCATTTAACAAAAAAAACAGCTATACATAAAAGGTGGTAATAATAACTATATAAGAAAATGATGCTTTCTGTAATGTCTTTCAATCTGAATAGTCTTACAGATAAATATAAAAAAGAAAGAGTAGTGAACTATATTAAAAATGTAGAGTGCAAATAGTTACGCTACAGGAGACACACCTGGAAAGAACTGAACATGAGAATCTGATAAAGAAAGGTTTTCAGGATGGTTATTCAGTGAAATGTCTGGGACAAAGGAAAAGAGGAGTACGTATATTAATTCCAAGAGGTGCTCCAATAGTGATAGAATTGGAAAAAATAGATAATAATGGAAGATGTATAGTACTAAGAGGCTACTGGCAAGGGAGGAGGATTACACTGGCATGTATTTATATTCCACCTAAAGCTGCTATAATGGAGCTTAAGAAAATTATGGGAGAAATAATCAGCTTTCAGGAAGGAATATTACTTATAGGTGGAGACTGGAATTTGGTTTGCAACAATGAAGATGTGTCCGGGGGACCTAGAAGGGAAAATATAACAAAGGGGGGTAGATTTTTGAAAACATTTATGAAAATGTTTGGCATGGAAAATGTGCATTCATTACTAGGAGTTTGGAGTGAATTTACATATTATTCTCCAAGATACAAAAACTGGGTTAGGCTAGGTAGAATTTATATCTCCAAGGAACATGTGCATTTAATTGAAGTTCTTGAAACACACCCAATAACTATTTCAGATCATGTGCCAATAATAACTAAAATAAAAACTTTCCCACCTATCTGTTGAAAATGCAGGAATTTAAGGAATGGGTTTACTAATTAATTCAGGAGCTACTAAAGAAGATAGACATTTCTTCTGAAAATATAGCTAGGGATTGGGATAAAATTAAAGTGGAGTTTAAAACTAGGGTGGAAATAAAGGTAAGGGAGATATGGTTCAGAAGTGACAAGAATTATTTAGATGGTCTGACAAATGTCAAAGTATTGCACAATAGGGGGAATCTCTCAGAACAAGAGATGGAGCAATTGCAGAATACTAAACAAAAAATAAGGGATTACCTTGATAATAATGCATGAGTTTAGAATGATTTCTGTTAAGCAACTGTTTTTGCTAATAATTCTAGAGCACAAAAACTTTTAGCAAAACAACTCAGGCAACAGGAGCCTATAACAGGGAAGATAACAGGAGATCCTGTAGAAGTATTAAAAATATTTCTGAAATGTTATGAATGTTTGCATAAAGCAGATAAATGTGGAAATCAAGAAAAAGTACACATGGAAATGTTTATGGAAGAATTAAATATGCCAAGATTAGAGGAAGATTAGGCTCAATTACTAACAGTTAGGATAGGAAGAGATGAGCTAGAAATGGCTATGTATAACCAATCTACAGGAAGGTCCCCATGAATAGATGGTATTCCTGTGGAAGTTTGGAAGTTAGGAGGAAAAAAAACTGATAAAGGTCTGCAAGGTTTTGTTTAACAGTATTTTAAGGGGAGGAGAAGTACCAGCATCCTGGAAGAAAGCCATGGTAACAGTAATACCTAAAGAGGCTACTGATCCATCAGATCCAGCTTCATACAGGCCAATTTCAATACTAAACCATGATTATAAAGTATTTCTGTCTATAATGGCTAAAAGAATGGCAAAAGTGATTCCACAATTGATAGATCTGGATCAGTGTGGTTTTGTGGAGGGGAGGCAAACATTTGACAATATTAACAGAACAATGATGATCTAGAGGGAGGCAGAATGTAAAAAAAGACCACTGTTATTGGTGGGTTTTGATGCAGAGAAAGCATTTTACAGAGTAGACTGGGGCTTCATGAGCAGGGTAATGGAAGCATTTGCTTTCCATGATAAAATTATAAGGTAGATTAGGAGTATATATGAGGGATCAGAGGCAAAAATTAAAGTGGGTGGCATCCTGTCTGATAACTTATGTTTGAGTAGAGGAACCAAGCAGGGTTGTCCGCTTTCCCCTTTGTTGTTTGCATTATATTTAGAACCACTGGCAAAGAAAATAAGGGATTCAGAAAGTAAAGGATACAATTGGTATGGTAGTCAGGAAAAACTGGGTCTACTTGCAAATTATATTATTTTATACATGACAAAACCAGAAAGGGACATTACAGTGTTGTGGAATATTTTAATACAGTTTTAAACCTTCTCAGGATACAAAATTAATAAAGCTAAAACAAAGGCAATACCGGTAAATTATGTACCCACACACAATTGGTCCAACAGTTTCTTTTATTTATCATTTGTTGACTGGAAAAGTCTGACTAGGACAGAGCCTATTTTCAGTGGAGGCCCGGGGAGAAACTCCAGATGCATGTGTTTGGAATGTGGGAGGAAACTGGAGTACCCTGAAGAAACCCATGCAAATGCATGGAGGACATGCAGACTCCACACAGAAGGCACCCCAGCTGAGAATCGAACCAAAGAACCTCTCGCTGTGAGGTGACAATGTTAACTGCTGCACCACTCATGTGCATATCCATATTTATGAGGACATGATAAAATGAAGTACATAGGAGTATGGATTAGAAATGACTCTGTTGTGGCAGCTAATGATATGTGGGAAGAGACTAAACAGAAGATAATGCAAAAATTGAGAAACTGGAAGCTTTGTTATATGGATATGGATACCAAGATACAAGTAATTAAAATGTTTTTGTTTTTAGTCCCTTTAGTCTTATACACAGGCCAGGCATATTTATATCAACCAGAGGAGGAGCTGTGGATAGCAATTAAAAAAGCAATGAAGGATTGTATCTGGGAAGGGAAGACAGCAAGGGTCAAGTGGGATAAGCTGATTCCTCCAACAGAACAAGGCAGACTAGGATTACTCAATTTGAGGGAGTATTTTAGAGCAACACAGTTAAGGTTCTTATACATAGCACAAGCAGAAAACTATAATTGAAAGTGGAAAGGAATGATGATGATACAGGGGGGAAGCTCAAGAAATAAGCAGAGATTGGGATTTTTGGATGCAGACTCTTAAGGAGAATAACAAAAACCATACAGAGTATTATATTCATAGAATATCAAGGAGTATTCTAAGAATTAAACCAGCACGAAAATGGAAAAAAGAGATTCTGCCAGTAGGGATGACTGTGGTTAGGGATACAGATAATAGGTAAGAGGGGGCTGGAATGTATTGGAGAAAACTGGCAAAGAAACCAAGGTATTGGGAGCAATTTACTAGAAAGGGAAAGGTAATAGAATGGGAAGAGGCCGAGAATTTATTTGGACTGGAGGTTAGAGATTCCTTCCCTATCAAGGATTGATATCAGAGTACAGGCAAAGAGAAAGAAATAGGGGGCTCTTAAAGACCAGCACTGGTAGGGTTTTTTAATAGAACCTAAAACAGAAGTTGCTGTTAAAAAAGGAATAATTAGAAGAGCATATAAAATATTGCATGATAACTATAAGAATAAATCAGAGGAGCTTAGAAAGGATTAGGACGAGATACTGAATAAGCAATTCACAAAGAGAAAATGGGGGGGGGAGTATTTATTTATTTTTATTTTATTTAACATTTGTTGACCATATAGTCTGACTAGGACAGAGCCTATTTTCAGCAGAGGCCACGCATGTCTTTGAAGCATATATATTCCAAAGACATGCATCTGGATGTATGTGTATCTCCCAAATATGCAACAAAGTCTAGAAGATCTAGAATCATTGCCTGGATGTGTTTACATAGGTATTTTTATACCCCAAGTAGACTCCAAAGAATTTTTCCTCAGGTGGATAGAAAATGTTGGAGGTGGCTGGGAACATATTTTTTGGGAGTGTAGTAAGCTGGAAGACTTTAGGAATTCCCTGTGGAGATGCTGGGTGAGAGATTGGATTGACTGGGGAGATGATTTTTTTTGGTACAGAATCGAAATTGCCTACACATAGAAAAGCCTTGGTGAGTCTAATTATGGTGGCTGCCAAAAAAGCAATTACTAGGAAATGAAAATCAAAGTCTAAACCAACTTTATTAGAAGTAGTGAGTATAGTAACAGATGAAAACAACTGGAATTGGGATCTTTAGAAAAGGGAAGGAGTAAACTACATACGAAAAAAATGAGAATTGTGGGAACAATATATGCAGAGAAGGAACGAGGTTTAAGAGGTAGGATTTGAATAAGCCATATGATGCTTAACTGACAATCGCTGGATAGATTACAAGTGATGGATAAGGTTTGCAACTACAGTTGTTTCAGATGTGTCTGCGATGTATAATGTTTGCAACTAAAGTGGTGTCAGTGTTGCTTGTTTTTCATTTATATAAATGAAAGACTGCCCACGTGATACGTGTTAAGTTAATAAAGAAGTTTATTGGGAAAAAAGATAAGACATAGCCAGCATCTTTCCTCTTCAGATAGGTTTAATTCATTAAAACTGTATATCATACTATACCATAAAGATCTGTAAATCAAAAATATTGCCTTGCATTTTAGCTGGTAACAAATGACGGGTTAAGGAAAGAACTTTGGCTGACCATAGGTCTGCAACATCTTGGCACTAGGAACTCTGGACTGTCTTACTTTATGACATTTAATCAAATAGCTTGGAGGGATAAATACATCACCCAAATGATTCTTTAATTTTGGAATGTGCTACTTAGTGAGGCAAACAGTCAAGTTCACTAGATACTTTTAAAAAGAGACCAGGGTGAGTATTTTGGAGATAACAAATAAAATATGTGCATTGCATTAAGGATTACACGTTAGTGACGGTCTAATGCCCATATTCAGTCAGTTAGCTATGAAGCTATGAAACTACAAAACTGTCACAATGGTTAAACCATCTAGACTAGTTTCAGAAGCAAAACTACCACAGCAGAAAATAAGATGTTTAATTCAGCAGTAACACACCCTAATGTTTAAAGAGTGTAAAAAAAAATTACCTCCCAGATGTTGTGGGACTGTTTTTCAAGTCTCATCTGGTAGCAGATTTCAAGTTAAGTCATATTGCAGTCCAGCATAACAAAGCAACACTGTAAGCAAACACACCACATTTAAAGCATACCACATGTATGTGTAACTAGTATTAATTTAGTCCAGAAAGAATGGCAATAGCTCTTTCTGTGACCAGGAGAGAACCACCTAGACTAGACTAAAAATACTATAGCAGAAAAATAGACATTTAATTCAGAACTAACACACTGTAATGTTTAAAATAAATAAAAAAGTCACCTCCTAGATGTTGGTAGGACAGTTTTTTTCTAGTGAAATCTCATAGCAGACATCAAGACAAGTCATGTGACGGTCAAGCACAACAAAGCAGTTGCCTTGACAATTACATTAAATTTAAAGCAGACCACAAGAGCACACAGATTAATTAAAGTTAGCACTGGTGTGTAACTAATGGTAAATTGGGCCAGATACAACAGCAGTAATTCCTTTTCTCACCAGGGAAAAACAGCTAGGCCAGTTCTAGATGTAAAATTACCATGTCACAAACATTGCTTTTAAACCAACAATAGTGAACTCTATTGTATAAAATAAGTAACAAGAACATTTCCTAGATGTTGTGGGACTGTTTTAAGTCAAATCTGGTAGTAGAATTTAAGGCAAGTATCTTGTGTTGCAGCCATTTAATAAACCACTAAATATGATTAGCAGTTCGGAGAATCTGTGCACATGTTAGCTTGTACATTGTGTAGAAATGCATTTAGAGTTCAGTATATGGTATAGTCCAAGAACATAAAATAAATCTTGCTGTAATGCATATTGTTTGAGAATCACATTAATTATGACAGTTCCATTACATGAATGTTTGCTGTGTAAAAGGAGAACTGCTTTACAATATGGAAGGTCACTCCAACACTAAAAAGTTACTCACATTTTAAACATTATGCTTATATCTTAACTTACTTATAACACAGTCAAGTTATTGCACTTATACACCCAGCTGAAAGTGTTGTTCTACTGAGATGATGTTAAAGTTTGCGATATTGCTTCTTCGTTCTTCAGCCTCCTGTCCCTACAGCCCTAGGTGTGATGGTATTCCTATACAAAACATCTTATCAAGCATTATTACTGTATAGGCATGCACATGTGGTAAACATAAAGCTTTTATGAATGCACATATGGTTTGGTTATCCTAGAAATGGAGAAAAGTCAGTCAAAGTCCATATATGAAACTTCTTAAATTAATTTCACAGTGCAACACATTTGTACCTTATAGAGCACTGCAGTAATAAACATAAAGGAAAGCTCTGGCTAATGCCTAAATTCTTCATACAGTAAATGAAATGTTCATCTATGTGTAGTTTCTGTGTGTGATCCTAATAGGAAACCTGTAAGAATAATTCCTTGTTGAAGAGTTTTATTACAATCATCGCCTATATGATTCTGAGAAGACATCATCACAGTTGAAACTATAATGCATTTGGAGAATAGTAATGTCAACCTGAGATTCACAAAGTTGACTAGGAAATATAAAAAAACAATGTTTTCTTTAAATTAAAAAGAGAATGAGTCTTAGAGCAAAGTAAACTACTGAATGTAGGGCACTATTCCACTCTACATCAGCTGTATAAGTATCTTACTGCAATTTTAGACACATTTGGACCACCATATTCAATAAAGAGAACAAATTATGGGGTTATCCCTATGAAGGACACTATCTTATGTCTGTAGCATATCATGCAAGCAAGATAACATTTAATTCATAGGTCCATAGGTACTTACTAGGATATTCATCTGTGAGGATCTTAAGAAACCAAGCCTTACATATCCATAATAGTTCATAGCCCTTATATGTTGTATACAAATAACTCAGAGATGTGCCAAGCAAGGGTGAGCTGGGACAGTTATATGATTACCCTATCCATGAGGGATGCAGGTGCTAAACAAGTGGAGAATTTGCAATTACCCAACCATTTATCCAAATTATACTTGAACAGAGTAAGAGAAGTACTTTGCTTTATGTAGAATGGAAGAGGGTTTCATACTCAATGACTTGAGGAATACCCCTATAAATCATATGAGGTCAGCATTTTTTGAAGTGCTAGAGGTACTTGAAACAAATGCAATTCAGATTGATGCTAGTGAAATCATCCCAAGTGAAACTTGAAATGGTTACCTTCATTCCAAGGCTGTCTTAGACAATAACTGCTTAAGAGGACTTTGTGTCACTTAGTTTGTGAATCTAGTAACATGTTGAAAAGAGTTTATTCATGGTCACTGCGTGTGTGCAAAGGATGGGCTGCATTTAAGTTATTATAGTTCTAGTTTGGTAAGCAGTGTGCTTAAAACAAGTCTATTTTTAGGAATGGACAACCTAATGCTTCATCCCATAAAGGATTCAATAATTATTTGAAAATATATTACTGTGATGCTAGAAGTCAGGGAAACAGTTATCTTAACTTGTCTTTTATATCACAGTATGAGAAGTTTGATGCAATTGCAATTACCAAGAATGGGACTCCAGTACCCTTTCTTTCCCAGGTATAACAAAACTGAGTGTTTAAGATAACTTAAAATGGAAGGGGAGTTACATTACCAATATCAGCTTTTTATTATATAAAGTAATATCAATTAATATTAATGTGGAAACCACTGTTGTGGACTTAACTAGTCCTTTAGGTATAGACAATCTGAGGATAATATGTTCTTAGAGAAGACACTGTATGATTACCAAAACTCAACAAGAATTCATACATCTGGAAATTTATACTGAACATCAGAATGTTATTTTACTTGGAGACTTTAATTATCTGAAAATAAAATGGGAATTATACTAATCTAGTAAGAAACAAGAACAAGACCTTTTAGATATACTGGTACATTATCAATTGTCCCAACTGATTAAAGTTCCAACAACAGTGACTCATATTTTATACCTACTAATAACAAATCTGGACTTTAACATTAGTAATTTTACAGCCAGTCTTCCATTAATTAATTCTAATCGTTGTTTTGAACTCATTTAAGGTTTCATATAGTCAAAAACATTCTCTTAGAACCATGAAAATATGACTTTAATAAACAAAATTGTAAGTCTATCCCTGAGTCAATAAAATCTGTGGATTGGAATGTTCAGGGTAGGAGCATAAGTGATGGTGATTACTGCTTTCTGGAATAAATAATAAGCAATAGTAAGTGAGTTACCTTAATGGTGGGACATTGGACTGTGCAAATTATATAAAAGGAAAAAAGTATCTTTGAAAATTATAGAATAAGTCCATCATCTGTGAACAAATCCAATCTTAAAAGCATAACTAATGAACTTGAGTCAATTAAAAACCAAAAAACTAAACTATAAAACATCATTGGTATCTTGTTCTAAAAATAAAAAGCACTTCTATAAATACACCAATTTATCAATTAAAATAAATATTTACTTAACATCCATAGCATTTAATGGCAAATCAGAATCTGATCCTTATACAACTGTGAACATATTTAATAGATTTTTTTCACAACTTTTATCTTATGAACAAGTCCCTATTTCATATATACTAGTTCCAATGTTTAACCACACATGTCCTATGATATTACTGGGTGCTGTTTTATAAGCTCTTAAAAATAGGTAGAAAACTTCAGTGGATTTAGATTGGATTTCATCTGTTCTGATCTACAGTTCAAAGGATGATTTGTCTCCTTCATTACACAGTCCATTTAATAGTTTACTTAAAAATTGTGTAGTACCTTGGTTTTGGAAACATTCAACTATATCACCAATTTATAAGAAAGGTGATAAATTAGATATATTCAACTATCAACCTTTTATTTTGCCATCTATATTATGCAAATATATGAAAGATCTGTATTAGAAATAGAATTGCATCACTAAAATGATTCAAGAAAATGTGATGTATTCCATCATGGTTTTTAGGTCAGGTAGATCAAGATTAACTAATCTAGTTGAGTTTTATGATCAAGTTACTTTGGCTCTGAATTCCACAAAATCAGTAGGTGTAATTGATCTGGACCTGGCCAAAGCTTTCAATACTTTATTTCATGGATCAATTAAAGCTGTTGTTGTAAAGTACAGCTATAATCCATTTATCACTAACTGGATAATTAGTTGGCTTACTAGTCATCTGCATTGTGTACCAACAAAACGACAACTTTCAGATTG
This sequence comes from Protopterus annectens, assembly GCF_019279795.1. Lineage (NCBI taxonomy): Eukaryota > Metazoa > Chordata > Ceratodontiformes > Protopteridae > Protopterus > Protopterus annectens. Next base: position 804,852,203 of record NC_056748.1, read on the forward strand.
TTTGCCAGTATCGGCTGGCATGCCACATGGATCACTGTCCACTAGCCCAGTTAGTAATTATACCTGGCAGGCTAAGTATACTGATGACTGTACATTTGACTTTAGTTGACTGTAATGGGGACCACTCAAATCTCAAGATTAATGTTAAATTTTTCTAATTGGGCTAATGATGTGAATCTGAGTCTTAGTAATACTAAATGTAAAATTATGTACCTTGGAAGACTAGCTAGTTAGCACAACTTTTATATTAATAACAGCATTTTGTCTGAAACTAACTGCTACAAGGATGATTCCATTAGCTTTTTACTTTTCTGATCATGTTCACATTTTAAGGAAATGAGCTCTTTCTCTGATGGGTGTTACGTTTAAAACTTTATTACTAAGAGATGAACGTAATTTATTTTATTTCTAAAATTTTATATCCAACCTCTTTTGGAATATAATAACTTTTTTTGCAGTTATAATAAAAATCATCTAGCACTGCTTGAAAATGTGCAGAAGAAATTCACAAAAAGAATACATTCTGCTAGACATCTTCATTACAAAGATAGATGCTGTATTCTAAATTTATACTGTATACATTTTAGGCACACAAGCATTAAAGCAATTAGTGTGTATAAAGTCTGTTACAATGAAATGTTACAGAAAATGTATAATACTTTATTATACCTAAATGAGAGTGCTCATAGATTTGAGCATTTGAACTTTAAAACATCAAAACGAAAACACCAATAGGGTATACATTTAAAATGCTGGCTATTCCAAGATGATAGAATAATTTGCCAGCTGCTGTAAGGTTGTCTCCAAGTATTGCATCTTTCAAATCAAAATTTGACCTCTGGATAGGAATTGACATGTATAATGTTACCTTTGATAAGTCTTTGTTTTTTGTTGGTCCTCAGGCCTGAACACTGTAATCATCTTATGAGAACTTATGATAGAAGCAGTATTCTCCGTTAAACAAACCTATACACCTGAAATGTTCTATTTTGCAAAAGTGACTGAAATCCTTTGAGCAATGTTTATGATACCATTGGACCTGAGAATGTCTCATAGGTCTGACATAATAGGGTCTGTTGAAGCTCTATAAGCAAGGTAGAGGTCGCCTCTCAGTAGCCTATTATGATACTGAGAAGACAGACAAAGCTTTGAGATAGTCTGCATAGTTTTTATGATTTGGTCCTTATTTTTTTAGTGAGGAAGTGTTGTGGTCATTCTATTTAGGACAAGTGTTTAAATAAATAAATAACAAAAGTGTTACACACAATGATTAGCCTAATGGGTGCTGAAGTCAATAGAACAGTTACATTTCTGAATCTAGACAATGCCTTTCGATATAAGTTGTGCTATGAAAAATGGATTTCCTTACAACAGTGGATACATGGTGATCCAACAACAGTTCATTGTTAAAATAAGTTCTTAGATCTCTAACTATAGGATCAGTTTTCATTGTGTTATCAATATGATAGTTACAAGAGGAGTCATGCTTGCTGAATGATATGATTATACACTTCTTGGCATTTAGTTTTAGTCCATAGTTTTGACATCATATATTTTATTCAGTACAGGCTCTTCATGAGGATCTTGGGGTCCTCTGGGGATCTTATAATTACACCACATCTGCAGTCATCTACAAACTTGATCAGCCATGAACCCATAATATTTGTTTAGACCTCTAAGAAGTAAATGCCAAAGAGGAGTGGTTTAAGGACTGAATCTTGGGGTACACCACTATTGGCAGGTCTTATGGAAATGGTAGAACTACCCACCCTTACTTTCTAGCCTCTATTTGTGAGTCAAAATTTATCCAGTAAGTTATACAAGGATTGACATTTAGCTGTGAGAGTTTTTCTATGATACCTGAGTGCGGGATGATGTCAAACACTTTTTAAAGAACTAGATATGTGTTATGAGAGCTGCTTTGCCCTCTTCCATTGCTTAAGTAACTTTTTTGAAGAATTTTAAGTAGACTGGACTTACCCTTGATGAATCTAAACTAGGTTGGATCGTGTCTGTCGGTCACTTACATTCTTTTTAAATTTCATAATTATCCTGTCTGTAGCCTTTCAGAGGAAGATGGACAGGTTTATGGTATTATAATTACCTTGGCCCATTGAAGCCTCACCTTTGTAAAACAGAATGTTTCTTGCTGACCTGTATTCATCCAGCATTAAGTTTGTTTTGTGTCTAATATTACATAGCTTATGTAAAGGATCAGACAAATCATGTTTCTGTAGGTACTCTGGTATGTTATCTGGCCCCACAGATGTACTGTTTTGAGCCATAGCAAGCATCTTGAGAAATTGTTCCTTGGAGATTTGGGGGGATGAATGTGCAGGTGCAGGTCTGTGAAGTTTTCAGCTAAATTTGTCCACTGGTAGATTGGCTATGTCCTCTGGGTCTGAGTATGTGATATCTTTTACTATTAGCTGTGCACAGTGCTGGACATTGTTTCTGAGATTTTTAACATAATTAAATAAAGCTTTGGGGATATTCTTTTCATGGGTGACCATTTGTGCCATATATCTGGCTTTGGTTGATTCAGTCAGAGTTAGAATTTCTAGTTTAGCAAGGGAATTTCTGACATTTTGAGAGTTAGATTTATGTTTGCATGCATTGATTTTTTTCTTTTATTATATAGCTTATTTATATTGGGTTTCCCAAGAGGAGTTTATTTTTAATTTATCATTATATTTCTTTATATTTCAAGATAAAACAAATGGATTTTTTAACAGAAATGCAATGTCTTGACTTCCAAGATAGTGCACAATGATCAACAGCTTAATTTCAGGTCTCCTGGTGTGAAAAAAGAAACAGAGAGATAATGGATAGTAATTCTGCCAGATTTAGTAAACTTCAGTTACTGGCTACTACATACACTGCCTCAATGCCAGAAAAGGAAGAAATTTAGATAGCCTGAAAGAGAATCAACCTGAAAAGGTGAAGTGAAAACACTGACTGGAAAAAAATATGCAACTATTCAAAAAGCAGTTCAAACTCCAGCTTTGGTACAAGAGATGGCTTCCAGTAATTTAGAGGAAAACTAAACAAAATGTGCTCAGAGGTGATTAAAATAAAAGACACATTGAGGAGTATATTAACTCAAATAACAAAAGGCCAGAAAATGTTAGAAGCTTTAAGCAGCTATTCAGGTGAACAGATAAAACTGCAACAATCAGAGGATGATATGAAGAAAATGCTGGCTGAGTATTAGACTGCCCAGGCAGAGCTGTTTCAAAAATGGTAGAGTTAGAGGACAGAGCATGCAGAGAAAACCAGAGATTTTCTGCTGTACCAGAGAAATTGGAAAAAACAGACTGCATTAATTTTATGAAAGCAAAAATAAGCAAGTGGACTGGTATTCCACAGCAAGACATGTTAATTGAAAGAGCACATTGTGTGTTTGCTCCAAACCTGGACATGAGAAAGTAGTCAAGACCCGTGTTAGTAAAGATGCAATCATACCAGCAGAAAGAGTTTATCTGACAAAACTGTGGCAGAAGTGCAAAGTATTAAAAACTGAAGACGGTAGAATGTTTGTGAAAAATGATTATTCACTTACCAGGCAGAAGAGAAGAAAATTATCCCAGCAATTGAGGAATGTCAAGAAGCAGGTGTGAGATTCAAGCTGCTGCATCCAGCTGTCTTCAGAATATTTTATCTGGAATATCAGAATAATTTGTTGATGCATATTAGGATAAAGGCTATGAAAGAAATATAAAAGTTTTCCCAATAAAAATTGAGTCATCCATCAGAAAGGGTCCCCACTTCTCATTCTTCTGAATTGCCAGTGAAAACTTTTCCAGTGCTCCAAAGGAAAATGCTTGTGATGCAGAAAGAAAAAGCACAACAGTTGACTAGAAGAATTGGGAGTACCTTGGATATGAACCAGGGTCTGGGGTTGGGAGATGGAGATGAACAAGACAATGACCATCAATACTAAAATTAGTGAATAAATGTGAGACTGCAAAGCATCAATCATATTTGTGAAATACAGCTTTACAAGAAAAAAAGTTTCTGAGAAAGATTGGACTTTTGTTGACTTTGTTAAACTTATTGGGGGAGGATGAAAGGTATATGCCCCACTTATTGTCATTAATGTTTGAAGGGAAAAGTAGCTGTTAGTAAAACAACTTTTGTTCTTAATATTTGTATAAAACATTTTAGGATATAAAATGCTTGTTATACAGTAAAGCATTTTGGTGATTGTTATATGTGATGAAGATACTAAAGTAGGTAAACAGTTTTTTTCTTTTTTTAGTTTTAAGAAATGTAGACATTACTATGTCAAATGAAAAGAAAAGCTAAACAAAATTATGTTTAAGTTAATATACTATATTCTCAGGCTGTTGGGGTGGTGGGTGGGGTATAGGAGTGCACATATTATAATAAATGTAAAGTTGAGATGTTTTCTCTTACTTTTGCATAGGTGAATGCCCGGATTAATGCCCTTGGCTTAATCTAATAACAATTGTTTTGTGTGTGTAGGTATGTGTGCTTTAAAAATAAGAAAACATTGTGAATGTTATGAAAAGTTTTCCTTTAGCAAATAAATGTTCAGTGTGTATTGAGAAGTCTACAGTTGAAAGCAGCTGCACATTCTGTTCTTATGTTTCCATGGAGACAAGCTGACTACAGGTACAGGCAGTAACTCTCAAGAGGTCTGGGCATTGTTTGCTGAGGGAATCATAAAATTAAAAGGTACAAGGACAAGAAGCTTAGTAAAAAATAAAGTTTGAAATTATTGGATGAATGAGATCAATGTTCTTTTTACCCAAATACTTCAATGCATTTATTAGAATATTGTATAATTTAGTTTTATTTAAATATAGCCAGTGTAGTTTTTTTATAAGGCTAAAAGTTAATGTTTTCTGAAAGCATACAATTTTTTTTTCACATTGGGAAGGGAATAAAGGTAAGATAAGAACAGATAGTAATTATTGTAAGTAGGAGCACAGGCTGTAACATGCACCTTAGCCCTGATAACCATAATGTTAGGTTAGGTAATGCCCGTGGGTGCAGCTGTCAGTTTGGGGCAATTGTTCCTATCTGAAGCATTAAATGTCATTATTGAAGAAGTATATAGTTTTGCATGCTTGTTTTAGATTAATAGGTTCTGGGAGTATTCTGAGGTGTGTTTGTTTTTTGTTTGAGGGTTTTTGTTAAAAAAATCTTGTAAAATGTGACAAAGGTTCAAATGGAAATAACTACAGAAATAACAGTATAAAAGATCAACCTGCCAAGCAGTGGGTGCATGTAACACAAAAGCTGGAAAAAGACATTTAAAAAGCTGTCATATATGATAAGTAGGAATAATAACTTCTTATCATAATGGATACACTATCCACATTATTTTCGAATGTGAATGGCCTCACATGTATAGACAGAAAGTAAGAGTATTGAATTATATTAAGAAATGCAGTGTGCAAATAGCAATGCTACAGGAGACATATTTGAAAAGAAGTGACCATGTGAATTTGACAAAGAAAGGATTTCAGGATGGATAGTCAGCAAAAAATCAGGGACAAAGGAAACATGGAGTACTTATACAGATTGCTAGAGGAGCTCAAATAGTGACAGAAGAAAAAAAAAGATAATGATAGATTTATGGTGGTAAGGGACTACTGTTGAGGGAGGAGGATTGTGCTGGCATGTATTTATATTCCATCCAATACTACAGTTATGAAACTTAAGAAAATTTATGGCAAAGCAATCAGCTTTCAACATGGAACATTACTTATAGGTGGGAGTGGTACTTGATTTGCAACAGTGAGGATGTATCTGGGGAACCTAGGAGGGAAAATAAAAGAGGATAGATTTCTCAAGAAATTTATGAAAAGATTTGGTATTGAACATGTGAATTCAGTAGTAGAAACTTTGAGATAATTTACATATAATTCCCAAAGGTATAATAGCCAGGCTAAACTAGACAGGAATTATATTTCACAGCAACATGTGCATTTAAGTGAAAGCTTTGACATACATCCAATAACTATTTCAGATCATGTGCCAATAATAATATAAATAGAGGATAATGAATTAAAAATAAGACACTGGCACTTTCCCACCTACCTGCAAAAAGAAAGGAATTTAAGTAATAAGTAGTGGAAATTATTCAACAGTTATTAGGAAAGATAGACATTTCTTCAGCAGTTACAGCTAGTAAGTGGGTTAAAATAAAAGTGAAGTTTAAAAATAGGGTAGAAACAAAAGAAAGAGAGATATGGTTAAGAAGAATCAGTAATTATTTAGAGGGGCTGACAAATATTAAGGTATTGCAGAATAAGGCAAACTCAAAGAAAAAGAAGTGGTACAACTGCAAAGTGCTAAAGATAAAATAAATGTATATTGGGATAATATGCATGATAATAGAAAGATTGCAATTAGCAATTGTTTTGTGTTAATAACTCCAGAGCACAAAAACTTTAAGCACAATAACTTAAGCAACAGAAGGTAGAAAGTGTGTTACCAAATTTAGGGAGCCTATAACAAGAAAATATACAGCGATCCAATAGAAGTATTAGAGACATTTTAATTTTTTTTTATAGATTTGTATAAAGCAAATAAATGTGGAAATCAAGAAGCAGCACAAATGGAAATATTTAAGGAAACCTTAAGTATGCCAAGGTTAGAGATAGATGAGGCTCAGCAATTAACAGTTAAGATAGGAAGGAGTGAGATAAAAATGGTGACATATAATCAACATGCAGGAAAGTCTCCAGGAATAGATGGTATTCCTGTGGGAGCTTGAAAGCTAGGAGGGAAGAAAGTGATAACAACTTAGAATGTTTTGTTTAATGGATTTTAAAAGGGGAGAAGCACCAACATCCTGGAAGAAAGCGGGAGTGGTCTATAACACCTAAAGAAGGCAAATACCCATCGGATCCAGCTTCATACAGGCACATTTAAATTTTAAACCATGATTTTAAACTGTTTTTGTCTATAATAGTTAGAAAAATAGCAAAAGGTGTTGCCAAATTGATAGATATGGATCCCTGTGGTTTTGTGGAGGGAAGGCAAGCATTTGACAACATTAATAGAACAACGATGATCCAGAGGTAAATAAAATGTAAGAAAAATACTGCTGTTGTTGGTGGGTCTTGATGCAGAGAAAACATTCAACAGATAAGCTGGGATTTTTGGTGGGGGATTGAAGCATTTGCATTCCTTTTGCAATAATAAGGTTAATTAGGAGGATATATGGGGGATCAGAGGCAAAATTTAAAGTGGGAGCATTCCTCTCTGACAAGTTTTGTCTGAACAGAGGAACTAGACAGAAGTGTCTTCTTTCGTCCTTGTTATTTGATTTATATTTAGAGCCACTGACAAAGAAAATAAGGGACCGAGAAATTCAAAGATATAATTGGCATGATAATCAAGAAAATTTGGCTTTATTTGCAGAAGATGCTATTTTGTACCTGATAAAACCAGAAGAAGAAATCTCAGTGTTATGGAACATTTTGAGATAATTCCAAGTCTGTTCTGGATATAAAATTAATGAAGGTAAAACAGAGGCTATAGCTGTAAACTATGTAGTCACCCATGAACTGGTTCAGCAGTACCCATATTTATGGGGATATGATACAATGAAGTATTTAGGAGGATGGATTAACAGGATTCTGTTGTTGCAGCTAAGGGTATGTGGGAAGAGACTAAACAAAAGTTAATACAAAAAAATGAGAAACTGGAAGCTTGTTTAGGGATACGGATAGCAAGATACAAGCAGTGGAAAATTATTTAAGTGCCTTTATTTTTATATATAGGTCAAACATATTTTATCAACCAGAGGAGAAGTTGTGGACAATAATTAATAAAGACTTGAATGAATTTATTTGTGAGAGGAAGAGGGCAAGTGTCAAGTGGGATAAGTTGATCTTTTCCAAAAGAACAAGCTGATTTAGGATTACCTGATTTGAAGGGATATTTTAGAAGTACACATTTAAGCCTCAGTTACATAACACAGGCACAAAGTGCTAAGTCAATGTGGAAAGGAATGATGACGAAGCAGGAGGGAAATTTAAGAAATAAGGAGAGAATATGCTTTTGAATACAGATGCTTAAGGAGAATAACAGCCATACACTATATTATGATCATAAAGCAGCAGAAAGTTTTCTAAGAACTAAGCCAAGAAGAGAATAGAGAAAGGAGATTTTGCTGATAGAGATAACTGTAATTGGTGGTACAGGGAATAGACAAGAGGAGGCTTGAATTTATTAGAGAAAACTGACAAAGGAACCAAGGTATTGGGACCAAATAACTAGAGAGGAAAAGAGAATGGGAAGAGACCAAGAAGACATTTGAACTGCAGGATATAGTCTTCCCTTTCATGGATAGAAATCAGAGTATAGGCAAAGAGAAGGGGATAGAGGAATCCTAAGTGAAAGACCTTCTCTTGTAGAGGCTTCAGTTGAATCTAGAACAGAAGCTACTGTTAAAAAGGGATAATTAGTTGGTCAAATAAAATAGGAATCAATCAAAGGAGTTTATAAAGGATTAAGTGACTGGATGAATAACTGACATGGACACAATAGGAGGACATATGCATGGCTCCAAAATATGCAACAACAGAGTCTAGAAGATTCAGGATTTTTGCTTTGCAGTGTATGCATAGGTACTTTTATAGCCCAAGCAGACTCCAAAGAATTTCCTCAAGTAGATGCCAAATGTTGGAGGTTTTATAGGGAAGAAAGAGGTAACCAGAAACATATGTTTTGGGAGTGTAATGTGTTGGCAGACTAAAAATTCCCTAAAGTGTGTTCTGTCAGAAAAATTGGGTGAACAAATGAGTTTAACTAATGAAATGATTTCTGAGCTGGGATACAAGACCTGAATTGCTTAGACCTAATAAGGCTTTGTTAAGTTTAACTCTGGTGGCTGCCAAAAAAGCAATTACTAGAAAATGGAAACCAAAGTTTAAACCAGCTGTATTTGAAGTATTGAATATTATAGCAGAGATTAAAGAACTGGAAAAGGGATCTTTAGACAAGAGTAGGAAGAAATTGCATAGAAAAAAATGGAAATTGTGGGAATAATATATGCAGAATAATGTTTTGGAGGAGGAATGAGATTTAAGAGAGAGCAGGAATTGAACAATTTATGTAATGTTGGACTGATAATAGTTATACAAAAGAATATATGTGATGTATAATGTTTGTAACTGGAAACATGTTGACATGGTTTGTTTTCTTTTGTATAAATGTATGTTTGCCTAAATCTTAAGTGATAATTAAATAAACATGTTAAAATATCTTGTTATTACATTAAGATTTATAGGAAACTTTCTAATAGAAATTCATCAGCATCAGGAGTTTATAAGTGTCATTTCCAAATGTTCCTTGTAAGTTCTATGTAGTCTATGTTTTTTTTTTTTGGTAGAAGAAAGATCACTACTAACATTGCGAAAAAAAAAGCTAGTGGATCACCTCTCAGCAGGACATGTTGATTATGTGTAAGATGGTAAGCGGGCATGCATATAAAAATAGCTCTGACCTAGATCTACAAGATACTCCAAACCGCTAGAAATGTTCCAACCTGCACATTGTTAGTTAGCGATAGAACACCTTAACTTTGACGTCTGTGACAGTCTCTGCACTGGTTAGGATGAGGTCCAGAAAGGTATTGGTTAGGACTAAGTTCACAGTTCTATCTTTTCTGGTACAATCTTATGTCAGTTGACTGAGGTCCTCAGTTTATGCTTCCTCCCTACCCTTCATCTTAGCATCTCCCAAATTTCTGTTAGATTTCATATCCTCCATGAGTAGATACTTAGTCTTTCTTTCAGTCTCCTGTCCTCCTCTCTTGTTGTATCAGGTGAATTATGCAATGTATCAGCCCACCAATTATTTTCCCTTTCTGTTCCTTAACCATCATGGCAGTTATCTAGCTTCAGACCCTTTTCCCTTTCCTGATTTGGCATTCTTCCCACTTTCTGATTTCATATCTGGTAATCTATGTATGTTTGGTGTGGTAAAGAGTGAAGAAGATTAAACAAGGATTAAAAGAAATGGGATGCAGATCATGGCAGGATGGGTCAAAGAACAGATAACAAGAAAATTGAAAATGGCAGTTATAAAAGATCAGTAAGGGAAGAGCGTTGGGCATGGTGTGTTAAAATTAAGTGAGGTATGTAAAGGGAGTGTGGAATTTATTGGTCTATGGCTGGCGGGTGGGTACGATGGTGTTATAGGTGTTGCTGTAGAGTAGCCGTGTGATGGATAACTGTGTTGCTAGCATCAAACCAAAGGATGTGATGGAAGCCTGTTTGGCAGCTGAATGTCTGCACTGTACTGCAAATCTGTGTGGGATGGGAGAATGTGAGATGTATAGCATAGTGTGTTATGTTCATTTGATGGAACATGAATGTTCTTAATTTAGGATCTTAAACAGTAGTGTAGTTAGGGTGGGGTGAGGAGGGCAGCTGCCCCAGGCTCAAAGTGTTAGGGGTGCTGTTGCCCCATCTCAATTACTCTTCTATGCATCTAAATAACCATTACTGTATGTGTGATCAAAACTGAGCATTACAGAGCTCTGTAGTGGTCAGTGTGGAATATAAAATATAAACTGTAGCACCTTTTTTGTTTTCTCATCACATTTGGAGAAGAACTTTTTTTTTTTTTTGTTAGGCAGGATGCCAGATAGGGGGACAACACTGGGTACAATAATAGTATCATAATAATAATATCATCTCTGATTTTACCTTTCCTATATCACTTTTTCTTTGTAAAATATAATATCAGCGGTATATGTCCTAAAGCTGGTGGATTGTTAAAGCAGGTGTACAGCAAACAAATTAGCTAACTAATTAATTTCTAAAATCAGAACCTTGTGACCACAGAATCACAAAGACACAAGGTTATGAACATAAAATGAAAAATTCAACACAGCTGGGTGAACGAAGGATACAATTGAGGCTGTTATAGCTTTAGCGCTTTCTTTCACTTTTATTAAAAACGTGAACTTCTTCAGAAACAAAAACATGTGCCCTCCCCAACACATGTCTTATAAACCCTTAAACAGGATATGATGTCATGAAGTCTCCATAATCATTACATGTATACTTATGTACAAAAATATAAAAAGTATATAAAAACTTTTTTATATAAGTTTATATATATATATATTAGCAATATACTAACCAGATAGTTTACAAAATGACTTCTTAACATTAAAAATATATAATTACATAATGTGTTCTTGTTATTCACAGCATCTAAACTGATTTTATGATATATAAACAAAATTTCAAACTGTTATTGACCTCCTAATGAATTTCCATCAACATAAACTGTATCTAATCAATGTTATACATACTCATATGAATTGTAAAGCATTATATAACTGTAATGCTAGCAGTAGTGTTGGTTAGTATTTATAAACTAAAAAACAATTCTCCCTAACTGAATGAACTAAAGTCAAATTTGTTTATAAAGATGAAAAACTTTGATACAAGTGATGCACATAAATATATACATACTCATCATTGTCTCTTGTATTTCTATCCATTCATACTGTTTTACCTATAAATCAAAAAACATTTTATATTAATTACCTCATTTAAGCCAGGGTATTGATCTGCCCCTAACAGTAGTTGCCAAAGTGCCTCCTTTTGCTCTAATTTATTATTCACATCCCCCATGAATGACATTTTTTCTATGTGGTCTAAAACGAAAAATTCGAACTTTTTAAATTCACTACAAGACAAAGAATGCCTTGCAAGTGCATTATTTTTGTCTTTGTTCTTTATAGCTAATGTATGTTAAGAAATTCTCCGTTTCAGAGTTCTGACAGTTTTACCCACATAGTAACATTCACAGGAGGAGGCCAAATAAACCACACACTCACTGTTACAATTAAAATATTTCTTTGCCCAGAAGGTTCTTTTTAAATATTTCATAGTGACAAAGAACTATTACTAAGAAATCTGCACTGTTTGCAGTTGGTACATGCGTAAGTGCCTTTTGATTAAATCTCTGGTCCTGACCACTAGAGATGTGTCAGTTCTTTCCAAACCTTTCTTGATATTATGGACTGTTTTGTAGGTGAATTGTGGTCTGATTCCCACACAACTAACTAGTTCTTTATTACCTAAAATGATCCTCCAATTTCTTTCTATGATATTTCTGATTTCTTTTAACTCATTAACTATAGGAAGTGGGAATGCTGTGTAAAACATATTTGGATCCCCTTCAATTTTATGTGTATGTTCTTGTTGAACAATTCTTGGTGCTTCTACACATGTGTCTATAGATAATAGTATTGGTTTTGCTACACCTACCCTTAGTTTTTTGGACATTAAGACCTACAGGACAAATGAAGCATATATATCCATTGCAGATGTAACTACAGTGAGTCGGGTTCCTTCAAACAGTGTTTTTGGTGGAATGGAGAATTCCAACAAACCCCAACCAGGACCAGCAAAAGATATAGGGGCCCCCACCAATGACAATGTTCATAACTTGAGGTCTAAGTGTTCCAAAGAGAGTATACCAGTGTCAACGGACACTGCTAAAGACACTAATGGGGACACAAGTTCAGCGACTGCAACTACCAGCTATGCTGAGGTTGCAAGTCAGCAACCAGGTCAGCCCGGAGTCCCTTTTCAACAACAAAGGATTCAAGGAAAGAGGACTACAAAGTGGTACAATACCACACAACAAAAAGGGAAAATGAAGGGCAAAAACAAAAGAAGGTGGTAACACCTTTTGCCAATGAGACTGATTATACAGTAAATGTGATAAATTTAAGTAGTGTGACATTAACAGTGGATGCTTACAATGTACTCAATAAAGGTTTCACCTTTATTCCTTCGAATAGGGTAGAAATAAGTAGATTATTGGTTGATTTCAGACTGTATTTGAGAAAACTCAATCTAAAATACATTCTCAAGGATATAACTGATTACAACATTTCCACCAATAGACTACCAAAGAGGCCTAGTACTTTTAATCCCCCATTGATCAACACACTGCAGGTTTTTCTGAACTCATGTGAGAAGGAACTTAAAAATATTACAACAAGTAGTGAACAGAAAAATCTAACTGACACAGAGAATAAAGTGCTAAAGGAGTTATCAGATAACTCCGAAGTTAGAATAATGAAAGCAGATAAAGGGGGTAAAATCATTGTTATGAATACAATAGATTACAATAAAAGAGTACTAGATATGCCTAAAGACACTAACAACTACTGTAAGGTCACAACAGAATTTGTCTATATCAGTTTCAGAAAGATAGATGTTCTTCTGTTTGACATGTTCTGCCAGGGAGAAATAGAAAAGGTGGATTATGATTTTCTTTCAGTAGAGCATCCGACCATGGCAAACTTTTTCGGTATACCGAAGTTACAGTATGGTCTTGATGATTTAACTTTTAGGCCGATTGTATCAGCCAAAAATTCAAAAACAGAGAATATTTCTATTTGGCTTGATAGCATTTTAAACCCTGTAGCACAAAAGGCAGAATATTATCTTAGGGACTCTTGGCAACTTTTGGAAATTCTGGGAAGGAATAGAACTTTAGAGAAGGACGTGAATTTTGCCACATTAGATGTCAAGAGTCTTTATACCTCTATAGATCAAATTGAAGGCATTGAGTACATGAGGGAACATCTTGTAAACAATACAGACATGAGTGGTCACAAGGTCAACACACTATGTAGTCTCATGGAAATAGTACTTGAGAACAATTTTTTCAGATTCAATAATGTACTTTACAAACAGACATCTGGAGTAGCAATGGGGGCCAGAGTGGCCCCAGCATTTGCTAACATAGTGATGTCCAGATGGGAACAGAAATTTCTCAAACTTCATTCTAGTTTTGGAAAGGTGGTGATGTACTACAGGTACATTGACGATTTGTTTTTTCTGTGGAGAGGTGATCAACGGGAATTTACCGACATGGTAAATGATTTAAACACAACTACAACATTTCTAATGTTCAAAATTGGAGAATTTGGTAGAGGTATACATTTTTTAGATTTGGATCTTAGCATCAATGATACATCTGGAAACATCACAAGCAAGATCTATAGAAAATCTTGCTTTACAAACCAATATCTCCACAAAGACAGCCTACACCCTACACACATGAAAAAGAGTGTTGTGAAGGGACAAATGATCAGGCTCAGCAGATTAACTACACAGGACTTAGTATTTCAAGAAGAGTTATTACATCTAAGACAAATGTTTTTAGTGAGGGGTTACAACTTAAATTGGATTAAAAAGTTAGAAAAGGAAGTCAAAAAACTAAGGGTAGGTGTAGCAAAACCAATACTATTATCTATAGACACATGTGTAGAAGCACCAAGAATTGTTCAACAAGAACATACACATAAAATTGAAGGGGATCCAAATATGTTTTACACAGCATTCCCACTTCCTATAGTTAATGAGTTAAAAGAAATCAGAAATATCATAGAAAGAAATTGGAGGATCATTTTAGGTAATAAAGAACTAGTTAGTTGTGTGGGAATCAGACCACAATTCACCTACAAAACAGTCCATAATATCAAGAAAGGTTTGGAAAGAACTGACACATCTCTAGTGGTCAGGACCAGAGATTTAATCAAAAAAGGCACTTACGCATGTACCAACTGCAAACAGTGCAGATTTCTTAGTAATAGTTCTTTTGTCACTATGAAATATTTAAAAAGAACCTTCTGGGCAAAGAAATATTTTAATTGTAACAGTGAGTGTGTGGTTTATTTGGCCTCCTGCGTCTCCTGTGAATGTTACTATGTGGGTAAAACTGTCAGAACTCTGAAACGGAGAATTTACGAACATACATTAGCTATAAAGAACAAAGACAAAAATAATGCACTTGCAAGGCATTCTTTGTCTTGTAGTGAATTTAAAAAGTTCGAATTTTTCGTTTTAGACCACATAGAAAAAATGTCATTCATGGGGGATGTGAATAATAAATTAGAGCAAAAGGAGGCACTTTGGCAACTACTGTTAGGGGCAGATCAATACCCTGGCTTAAATGAGGTAATTAATATAAAATGTTTTTTGATTTATAGGTAAAACAGTATGAATGGATAGAAATACAAGAGACAATGATGAGTATGTATATATTTATGTGCATCACTTGTATCAAAGTTTTTCATCTTTATAAACAAATTTGACTTTAGTTCATTCAGTTAGGGAGAATTGTTTTTTAGTTTATAAATACTAACCAACACTACTGCTAGCATTACAGTTATATAATGCTTTACAATTCATATGAGTATGTATAACATTGATTAGATACAGTTTATGTTGATGGAAATTCATTAGGAGGTCAATAACAGTTTGAAATTTTGTTTATATATCATAAAATCAGTTTAGATGCTGTGAATAACAAGAACACATTATGTAATTATATATTTTTAATGTTAAGAAGTCATTTTGTAAACTATCTGGTTAGTATATTGCTAATATATATATATATAAACTTATATAAAAAAGTTTTTATATACTTTTTATATTTTTGTACATAAGTATACATGTAATGATTATGGAGACTTCATGACATCATATCCTATTTAAGGGTTTATAAGACATGTGTTGGGAGGGCACATGTTTTTGTTTCTGAAGAAGTTCACGTTTGCTATAACAGCCTCAATTGTATCCTTCGTTCACCCAGCTGTGTTGAATTTTTCATTTTGAGTTTGCGGCTTGACCGTTCAGTTGGTTCGTTTAAGGTTATGAACATACAGCCTTTTTCATGGGGAAAGCCCCACCCTGCAATCCCTCATGTTGGAGCGCTAGTCCCTCACAACATCTACTAATACACAGACACACACACACACACACACACACACACACACACACACACACACACACACACACACACACACACACACACACACACACACACACACACACATATAAAGTCTGGTCTGTTACAGGCTGCTAGAAAGTGACCTATGCCAAGCTACAAAGCACCCCCTGACCCAGCTTTAATGGACCTGCTGCACATCCACAAAACAAACAGCATCTAGAACACCTGATCCAGGAACCTAAACCTCTGCTGAAATAGAATAGTACATGCTGGAAAAGCAGTTATGTGCCTCAGAGGATACTCCTACTCTGGAATAGGCTTCCCATCCATGTGAAGTCAAATTTCTTTCTTGCACTTATTCAAGTGAATCTTTGATCAGTGGATGGGGAACTGAAAATTTATTCTGGATCTGGCACCTATTTCTGTATTGGAGAAAGGAAGCTTGTTTAAAGATGTATACTAGGTTAACTGCTTTGAAGGGTCATTTTTAAGCCTAGCCAATATCCTGAGGTCAGAGTTAAACTCTGTATCTTGTGTTTATGAGGTGAAGACTTTAACTATTATGCCAACCCCCCATAATTTAAGTATCAGACAAACCTTTTCAAATAAAGGTAAGCTATCCCTATAGGTAAGAAGGTAAATATTTCGCTAGCTGTCCTTGTGGGTCATTTTAAGTATAGCCAATTGTCCTTTGAAAAGTGGGAATCAAACTCTGTACTTTGTGTTTGGGGAGGTAAACACCTTAAAAATGATGCCAACTCCTAAGCACAAAATAGCAACCTCCAAGCTTGCAAATGCTACACTATTCATGCCTGCATTTATATACCTCACACAAAACCTAAGGGACAAATGCCTTTCTAATAGTTCTGGGAAACATGGCTAGATTTAAAAAAGTCCCTTATGTTCATTAACCTAATAGTGTCCAATGATCCTATGATCCCTCTCCCAGCACAAGATTCTGAACACACACAGTTATGTTAAATGAACAGAACAGTAGATAACACATCTTACTTCACATTTAAAACTAGACTGAGCAATTTATTTTCTGCAACCTAAATTAATATGACTAGAAAGAAGGACCTTTAAAATATTTTCTCTTGAACAAGAAAATGTTATCATTTATATGTTTTCCATAACTCTTGGCTACTAGTATGCTATCCTCAGTTATTGCAGCATTTGCTTTCACTATTCTGCAGATGTCAGGAGGTGCCAGCAGCATGGAGCCTGATAGAATTTAAATAACAAAGGAAGCCATCAATCTAAAGTGCAGAGACCCTGGCTGAACTACTGGTTAGTACCCCCAAGTGATCAGTTTTAGTGGATTCAGTTTGAGACAGAGCACATCTCTGACCTAGTCTTGGTCAGAGGCACACAGAAATTGTTAAAGCATCAACTTTTCATTTTTTATCTCTCTCCGATAAGGTCACTTACTAAATAAAGGAATATGCATATGCAGTAAGGATATAACAGAGCAGGGAAATGCATGTAGCATTCATTAGTCTTGCCTTCTAATGTGAGACTTACAGAACCTACAGCTGTCTCTTACCTGATGTGACCTATCTTTTAACTGTAGGAGTTATTTTAAAACCAACTCCTATTGTATTCATTGTATGGCCTTGGGTGACTTGCTGTTCATATAAATATTATGTAGCAGTTTAGTGCAAAGGATTAAGGCTATAAACTGCTAATGAACATTACCAATCCCTTCACTTTCTATAACCAAACTGTAAGACAGTGTGCAATTCACTTAACATGGTAGTGCTCCTGGTTACCCCTGAGAAAAATATATTTGCCTAATGAATGAATGAATGAATCAATCAATGAATAAATAAATAAATAAAATGGTTATGCAGAAATGCTGCTTTATAAATATTCAGTGAATCTCCATTCTGTCTTTGGCTGTTATAAGCTATTGTTTTTATGGCTTAGATTTTTTTTAATGTTTATAATGTGGTTGCTACCAAAAAGGAGTTTTAGTCAAACCCATCCAAATAAATAAATAAACTCATTACGGGAACCAGAAAGACTGTTCTACCTGCAATGACTTACATTACAACACACACACACACACACACACACACACACACACACACACACACACACACACACACACACACACACACACACACACACCTCTCAACGTCTTGGATCAAGAAATCTGGACAAAGCCATAAATAATGCGGGGTATTGCTTTTACAAACTTAGAAAATTGATAGAATAATAGGTTTTGCATTAACATGAATTTTCTGAAAAGTAGAAAGTCTAACCTTTAAATGTCTGTCATTATCTCCTGACTTCACTCCTCAGTGGTTTGGCAGAAAAACACAATTTTATGTAAAACAGACCAAAAATGAGAGACAAAAATCTGGACATTTTGCAAAAATATGCACAGTTGAAAGGTACACACACACACACACACACACACACACACACACACACACACACACACACACACACACACACACTGCTGTTTTTCTTTAGAAATGCAGGCCAGGCAAAATCTTAGTGTGAAACAAATTCAAAGTGAAGGCACTGACTAAAAACAAGTATTTGTCAATGTCAGCTGTTTGGTTATAAAATTAAATGTCCAATACACAAACAAAAGTTGGTAGCAAAATGAATGGAAAGCAGAAAGGAAATAAAATTAATCAAAAATCCACCACAGCATCCACTGGACCAACCAATGGCTGAAGGATGACACAAATAAAAATATCAAAACCAGGTTTATTAACAGTTAAATGTTGCCGCTTTTCATAGTGACAACCCACTACTTCTTCATTTGGTCCAGTAGATGCTGTGGTGGATTTATAAAATGAAATGTAGTGAAGTATAGAGGGTTCTACCCTCCTGAGTGTGTTGTCCTTTGCTTGAAATGTTAAACTGAGGTCCCATCTGCTTGAGTTGATAGTAGCTCAGGTATATGTGAAAGATTCTGTGCCCCTATTGTAGGGGTCCTTTTTACATTTTATATATATATATATATATATATATATATATATATATATATATATATATATAGAGAGAGAGTATGTATATTTGCATATATAATAGTTAAGATGTTTACCTTGCAAACACAAGGTTCAGGGTTTGATTCTTATATGGGGTAATTGGCTAGGATTAAAATGGCCCACAAGGGCAGTTAGCCTAGTACTAATGTATGAACCTATGAACCTATTTACACAAGTATTTACAATGATTTTACATTTTCATATTTCTATGACCCAAATTAATATACAGACTTAGATGTTTCTTACCTAGATTCCCACTCCTTTTTCCAAAACGATAATCTAATGTTTTTAATATCAATGCCAATATCCATTTTCATTATTTTTTTCATTCCATATCAACCACATTACATAGAATATTTATCAATATACATTTTTGTCTTTTTGCTTATGTTTTCATAATACCCAAACTGAAACATATCCATATTTATAGTATCTTTGTTCTTATACATAGAGTAACAGTTTTAGATTTAAGATGGAAAGACTGTGACTCACATAAGCATAAATATCTATAAATCTATATATCTTTTCATGTCACTTTAAATCTTCAACTGTTAATCTTCCTGTTATTACTAATAGAACATACAGTATTTTTACTACTCTCCTGCATAATATTGTTATTCCAGCACACTTTTCATTCCTGATACTCCATATTATTTCCCCATGCCATAGATTTTGTACTTGCATTCTTTTATCATAAGTCAGAAATCATATATTTTCTAATATAATATAATATTAATATAATATAAGATAAGATAATAAAATTCCTATTCTTCTTGCTATATTCTTCATTCTATTAACATTAACTGAAAGACATCTCAAATTATTTCTGTCTGTTTCTTAATATAGGAGATATATTTTTCCTTTATCACTTGTATTTATTAACCATTTCCTTTTTCTTTTCTTTTGGATTAATGTATTTATATGTTCTGTGTTGTCTTTTATTCTTTTGCCAATAGATTTCTTTCCTCTCACTACCTTCCAACTTATGTCTTGTTCATCACTAGCTTCTAATTCTTCCTGTAGTCCCTGTCATTCATCATTTTTGTACTGTCTCCCTTTTTTCTTTTAACCTTTCCTCTATTTCTATCTCCTCTTCATTTCCACTTTGTTCTTTATCATTACTTTGATTTACTGTATTTTGCTCATTTTCCTCTTCTTTGCAATCCATCTATTAATAACCTGCTTTTTTTACATTTATAACATTCAAGTTCACATTTTTTTTTAACTTTGTTTTGCCACATATATAACATTTCTTTTTATCACAATTACTGATTAAATGTCATTCTTTTCCAGAAAAGAAACATGTTTTCGGTTGCCCCAGTAATTTATAATACATTTGTTACCATCAACATTCATAATGCTTGGAATATGTATCATTTTCTCTTTGTCTATTTTTAAAGTAACATTAAAGTCCCATCCCCTGATCCATAAACCCCTACTGTCACACATTTTTGAAATGTCAGTTACTTCTTTGCAAGCATTTTTTAAATGTTCTCTATTCAGAATTGCACATGCATTTTCTTTTTAGTCTTTCAAAATGAATCTTTAACTACATGGCCATTCCATGGATTGTTATTCTGCCTTTTGTCATACTCAAACAAATTTCTTCATACTTTGTACAGTTTCAGAATAAATGTCACAAAATGCCTCTTTGCTAATCAAAATGAAAACTCTTACCTCTTGTGTTCTCACCCATAGGGATAATACTAAATTGTCCCATATCTCATATCTGTTCAGCTATTGGCTCTTTTGGCTTTGTATTCTTACCAAAAAGGTTCTTTTTTATATGTCTTTTTTTCTTTTACTAATGCCTTTCTTGTATAGGTGCCACTATCTCCACTTATGTTCTCTTCTTCTGTATATTTGTATCCTTTGGTCTTACTTCCATATCTTCCTCTTGGATTCTGTCCATAATGTTACCACAAGAGAGTTCATTCTCCGGCTCAGTTTGATTAAGTAAATCCTTCAATAATTCATCCTGCAACCCTCCCGATTGGAGTTGGGTTGTAACTATGCATTGTTCTTTGGCCGACTCAATCATCTTACCAAAAACTGCTGTTGAAATACAACTTCTAAGTCTTCTACTTTGTTTACAAATTCTTTCTTAGAGCTGGCATTCACTTCCACTTCCTGTACTGATTCCTCCATTTTGCACACTGTCCTCCCAGCCTCTACTGAGCTATGATCAAGATGTGTGCACATATTTGTGGCTAGCACTTTGGCTAATACCCATCACAAATGATCATAGGGTTTTTATTGATATATACATTACATATTACTTACATATTTACATTATTTACATCTATTACAAATCTCCATACATTATATACTTCAATTTAAGTATTCCCCCCAATCTTTTATCCACAACCAAAAAATTATTTTCTTCAGAATCTTTGTCAAAGTCCATTTTCCATTTTATATATATATATATATATATATATATATATATATATATATATATATATAATCCCCCTCTAATTCATGATTGGTTACACCTCTCAAAAGCAAAAAGCATAGGAAGTAGAACAACCTCAATTGAGAAGGAAGAGCTTTGGTGCATTCAAACAGCTGATTGACAGCATGATGACTGAATGATTCTTCCAACAGTAAAGGATGTAAGAACTATAAAAAGGAACTTCCAGTCCCAATCTCTGCGATCTGAAGAAGATACCGAAAGTGTTTATCATTTGGAATATAGAGGGACTGTTTTATTCTATACCAAGATTTTAACTCGACATGAAGATTTTAATAATTTTTTCTACAATAAAAGGATTTTAACTGCCACTAAAGCCAAAAGCTCCTATTTGAACTGTTTGAACTGTTTGATTGGTTAAGTTGTAATTACAGCTTGCTACAGTTTTACAGCAGCTACTACATCTTCAGTGTGGATACTTTGTATATCAGACTTGAAATATTGGACACCTTGAAACCATCATTTTGCTACAGTGTAACTGCATTCACAGCATGGATATCTTGTAAGTGCATTTAATTGAAGCATTGGAAATTCATGCAAGTCTTTATATATATGCTGCACTTTTACAAGTTTTATATTATTTAATTATGCTACCTATTTCTCAAGAGAAACGTACTTCAGTGGCCATTGTTGTACAGCGCTTCATTTTGAATACTGTTTTTACTTGTTACTGATAGCTGTACTTTAGCATTAGGGGGTACGCTCATTACATTATAGGAATTAAAGGTGCAGGCATATTTAAATTATTATATAAAGCCAAATCAATCCTGTCATCAATAAATAAATCATTAATAGGTGATCTTATCCTTTGGTATGCCCCATTAACTTCATTCACAGAAACAAGTTCATAATTATCAGAATGAGGGGTCTTATGCATCCTGACTTGATAATCAGTTAGATTCATAAAGACCAAACCACCCCTTTTTTGGGTTTCATTACCCTGACATTATATTCCTTCAAAGAGTTAAACACTTCTGATTCCTCTTTACTTAAATTACCATCATTAGGTGCCCTATTAGAGTTATTCAGCAACCCTGTTATGTCCATCTCACAAATCCACTCAAAAATAGCCAAAGTAGGATGGAAACATGGATTATATGTACTCAATATCCTAAAGTCAAGAAACATTCTGATCAACTATCCAATAATAAAGCCAAATTCACTGTGCACAAAAACATTTTCAAATCCAGCAATGTCCCAGCCAAATCAGCTCTGTGTGTAGGAACAAAAGTTAAACCCCTAGACAATTTATTTGCTAAGGCTGGTTCAACTTCCACACTTCAATAAATAAAAATATTTAAGCCACCTTTGTCATTTTTGACCACCACTGCTTTGTTGATGACTGGAGCAGAAGGAACCGCTTCTTCATCCAGGTCGCCATTAATTACCTCCATTGTCAGTTGGACTTCCGGGAGTGTGGGCTGTGCCATTGACCACCCCTTCCATTCAAGTTGTTCCTTCCCATGGGTGTGTGAAAATCCCAATCTTTTGGTTGGTTACTTTCCTTTGCACTACCTTGTGGCTGAACCTGTTGTTCTATTAGCTGCTCACTTCATCTAAGGGGTGGAGCACCTGGCTGATCTGGAGCATTTAGTCCATTATTATTAACAGGTTCCAATACATCCAGGTCACTTTATACCATACCATGATCACCAGTGCTTTGGGTAACACCCAACCCATTCAATTTACCCCACCCTTTCGAGGATGAAGGTTGTGGATAAGCTACACCCTTTTCATAATCAAGCATGTCTCTTTCCAATTTCTTAAGTTTTACAGCTCTAGGTTTCTGTATGTACTGATCAATGCTATTAAACACTTTACCATACTCATACTTGTACCTTTTAAAGTCAGGGTCAGATTTATTTAAATTATCCAGACCTTCCAAGTCAACTGCTAAACGTTCTGTCAAATCTCAAACTACTAAGCTGGCTTGAACTACCTAACCTTCTACTAACCAACCAACTAATAATCGCCCACAAGATTCTCTATCAGCCCAAACGGACACCCGATCTTAATGCACTCATCACCCCCTACCATAACCTTAAAACTCTCTGATCCTCTAACAAAATGTTAGCTTTCACCTTTAAAGCAAACAACTCAGCTGGGAAAGCTCTGTTTATGAACTCAGTTGGTAAAGTCTGGAATGCTCTCCCTACAGAACTAACCTTACAAACCTCTCCAACCCAATTTAAAAAGAACCTTACTCAATACTTCACTTCACAATGTCTCCGTCCTTGCTCAACCCCTGACTAATTCCCCACACTTTACTAATATTTACCCAACTAGGGTCTCTTAACTGTGTCTCTGAATTCTAACTATATTACTCTACAGCCATGTGATTAAGTGAAATCTAAGACGTATAGGATGTAGCACATTTATATATGCACCTCTTGATTCTTGACCTAGGAACTTCGAAAATGACCTTCAAATACATTGTACAACCTGAATTACTCTTATAGTGGAATGGTTTCATTATGTAATTATGTAAACATTTTTCTGATTTCATTATGTAATTATGAAAAATTTCTCTGGATTGTATTTCTCTATTGTATTTTCCAGTGTATTATGTTGTCTGTCTTATGTCTACTGTATGGAGCTTTTCTCCCCGGGCCTCTGTTGAAAATGGACATATATCCAGTTGACCTTCCCGGTTAACAAATGTAAAATAAATAAATAAAATAAATGTTGTGGTAGTGTTTAATCAAAATTTCTAAAAAATCACAGCCCTGTTTGTCAAAGAGCCTTATCAGTTCAAAATAAAAAGGGGAGTTCGCTTCCAATCCAGTTGGAAAACGCCATTGATGGAGGCCCTTCAGAATATGTTGTCTGTGGAGACATTCTTTAAAATACACAATTTCAAGTTGTAACTTCTTGTACTTCAGAAGTTTATAGTCTAGGAGTTTTAAGTTATTAACAATGTTACTACCACCAGCTGATGTTCCAGTGATCGAACCGCTCAACCCATCATTAAAATTCAAAGGTTTATTCACCCAGTTCCTCAGTACTGGAACACCAATAAGTCCAGATGATAACTCCAAACTTTGTGTAATCAAATGATCAATGGGTAAAGCACTGTTACTGTCATGCCCAATGGTAGAATTCGGGCTGTTTTCATCAAGTGCAGCCCCAATATGATTCACAAAACTCACATGAGGATTTAAGGGGGTTTAAATTTGAACTGCAAGCAACATTTAAGGTCTGGGAATTATGTGGACTTAATCCTTGGCTAAAATTGTTCACCAAGCTACCACCACAAAACAACCCAGTCATTCTTCATGATAAATCCTCAATACATTGGGTTAACTGTTCCACAAGCATAGTAAGATTGCCAACTGCATTATTCATGTCAGTCAAGTCCAAATTGCCTTGTGAGAGTAGTGCTGGTGTTAACTGGTACTTAACTGAATGTATAAGGGTATATAAGGGGTGGTACATTTCCAATTGGAATTTATCTGATGAAGTCTGGGTGGTACTTGGACAAAAATGCACTTTTTTATTTTGTGAAGCCTTAATTTTTTCTGATTTTACAGAATAAACAACATTTTACTGTACTTGTCCTTCCTGCGCTTCCAGCTTGTTGGTTTCTTAATAGTGCTGATGTGCTATAGTCACCTTTTGCCACCATATTGTTGACTTCCAACTACTAATAAAACCTTAAAAAATGACTAAGACTACTAAGAAAAACAAAAGGAGACTGTGGACAAGGGGAATAAACACCAACTTTAATGTAAGTGCTTTCATCCAATACACATACACTGAACTTCATCAGACAAAATCAGTAAATCCACACTTGCAGATTTAAATATTCCTCCTTAAACATCATGTGACCACAATCAGATTACATTATAAATCACTCACCCAATAAGCAACATTACTCTAAAACAAATTCAGGGAACACTTATTCAAACATCTTAATTTATTTATACATACCATATTCAATTCCATGCAGTCCTGTTGCAGAATTCATGTTAATATGTTTTAAAATTTCATTCAATTCTTTCATAGTTATTTTTTGTTCTAAATATTAATTATCTTCGTTATTTAATTTTTCACCTTTATGAATTTGTTCTATGTTTTCGTCTCTTTTAACAAATAATTCCAATACAAATTCTTTAATTATTTCATATATTCCTTCTTGCTGTCTTATTTGCTTACCTCCCTTATGTTTTAATTCTGTTATTATTTTTTCCTTCTTTTATTATTTTAATCAATTATTCAAATATGGTGCTACCTCTTCTTTCTTTACTCATAAACAATATTTATGTTTATATAACAAGTTGTTAATTTTAATTTAATTCACTTTATATATTTCTTTTTCATAAAAGGAATTTTTCTTCTCTAATAAATCTCTGAATGTTTATTGACTAAATATCTTATATCTCTTTTTTTATTTTCTTCTTTTCATTGTTATACATTCTAAAACCATCTCATAAAATTCTCTTATATTCATATGATTTTCCATAATTCTATGTTATTTTTTTCTCTTCTAAATCTAGTTCATTTTCATTAATTTTCTTTATTCCTTTTCCTGTTCTTATGTATATTCTTCATTTTCCTGTACTTTAACCCATAAAGCCATATGATCTGAAAATCCAGCATACTTAATTCCTTTTTTTTTAACTATCAGATATTAAAAAATACTCAATATCTGTCCTAATTTCATTCCATTTGTAGACCCAGTGGTTATTCTCCCGTACCTTAACTTTTCACTTCTAATAATTTCGTTAACCATTTTAACATCACAATTGCTCTTATTTTTACTTAAATTACAATTACAACCACCCACCACCATAATGTGTATAGTTACACAAATATATTTTGGAATATTTTTAAACATTATTTCTCTCTCATTTTTGCTACATATCCATATAAAGCTATAATTCTATACACATATATTTTTCATCTCAAGTCTATTACCATAATTCATCCTAGTTCCATTATGGTTACATCTAATATTTGAATGCTTTCTTGACATAATATACATATGCCCGAGCATGTTTATTTCTCCATGTTCCAAACTACCACACCATTCCAAAGTTTTTCAGTTCGAATTCTTTCTTCCATTGTTAATAATCTTCTAAAACAATAATATGTGCATCTACTGCAGCACACCATTGTAATATTCCTGCAGCACACCATTGTAATATTCCTATTCTCCTCTTAAGACTTTTCATACTGTTCACATTTAAAGCTAATATTTTCTCCTTTGTAAGAACTGTTAGTATAATAAAACATTTATCCCTTTCCTTTCTTATTTTCTCTAAGCATTATATTTTTGAATTTTCTTTACCTTTCTTTAACTTTTTTCCCTAGCAGATACTCTTTTCCCTCTCAAATTATTTTTAATTCTTACAGTGTATTACCCTGACACAAAATGAACTTAGTAAAACATGTATGTATTTCTGAGGAAGTTTGTCATGAGGACAAATGAAAAGTGCTTCAAGTCACTGTGGATTAAAATGTGGTTTCTACTACCGAGCAGTGTCTGTTTTTTGTTTTGGTTAATTCTTACAGTGTGTCAGTCAGCTTCTTCCTCACTTCTTTTTCCTTGTTACTTTCTTTAACTTCTTGTATAACCTCTTTACCAGTCACACCTTTTTGTACATTTTTGTATAACACATTCTTCTAGCTCTTTCTCCTGTATAACTTTATTTTCATTTTCTTTTTCTTGCACATTTCACATTCTAGGCATAAATGCCTACTATTGCCAGATTTTTTGCACTTTAAAATCAAAATGTTTGCATTATTCCCTGTTTTATCACATTAAAACATCTTTTTATCACATTCATTGATTAAATGATCATTTTTTTCCACAGAAATAGCAAGTCTTTGTTTGACCCCTGTATTTCACAAAACCCCTATTACTATGTACATGCATAACATTATCATTTTCACTATTACTCCACATTCCCACCCCCAGTCCATAGTCCTCTTTCATCATATATTTTTGTAGTGCCCATTACTTCTTTATATATAGTTAATAAATGTTCTTTTAGTTCTTTTGCTTCAACTTCACTTCTAAACTGGTTTATTATTCTTTTTTTTTGTTTGTCTGTATAAAGCTTAGACCACATATTCTGACCATGGATAAATATTTGTCTTTTGTTCATATGCACCCAAAAAGTTTTCCATGGCCTGCCCAGTCTCAAATATCAAGTCACAAAAAGTTTCTTTATTAATTAAAATAAATGCTCTTACTTGTTTTGCTTTGACACCCAGAGGTGCTATGACAGAGTCCCAAACCTCATACCTGTCCAGACTTTCTTTTTTACTGCTCACACATACTGTATACTTCTTTTTGTTTCTTTTATTTCTTCTTTGTTCCTTTTCCAACAGTTTGCGCATATGTTTTTGTCTTCGGAACTTTTTTCTGGCACAGTCTCTTCTTCTCCATTTTCTTCTGTTTTACCATGATATCATTCCATGAAATTGCTGCTCTACCTTCTGGCTGACTTTGGTTTACCATTTCTTCCAAATAATCATCCCACAACTTGGGATTAGAGGGTTATAATTGTGCATTTTTCAGACGTAACTGTCTCTCCTTCAAACAATCCTGTTTGAAAGTTTTCCTCTGAATCCATCTCTGTTTCAGTTACAATCTGCTTTTCTCCAATGTAACTGTTTTTTCTGCACCTACTTCATCAGAAAAAAAAACTTTTGGTAGCAGTTGTACCACTTCAACTACATTTTTAGCAACGTTTATTCCATTTTCAACACAAGCTGAATCAACCATGTTTTCTCCCTATTTCTTCAGGCCACCTCCATGTCTGGAACAGGAACAGGAACAGGAAGTCCATTTTGTCACACACAAATGCTTCACCCTACTACCAAGAGTAGGAGAAGTTCCCTGATGGTCTGGCCAAATTTCCCCTGATACTAAAAATACCACTTTGGGTCTTCCATGAAAAGAGGTCACTAGCCTAGTGGGACTAACCTGGTCAACAAAAAACAAATAATTAAAAATAACATTTTTGTAAGCTACAGTAGAAGAATTGTACATGTGCTTAGTTGTGACAACTGGATGTTCAAGGTATGTAGTCACACACCAGCTATAATTGTGGCAAGGAATATTCTTCATCACTTCCCTTTTACATGCAAAATGTTAATGTGAGAAGTGTCAATTGCTTATGATCTGAAAAAAGGGGGTACACTGTAAACTCCATTTTAAAGAAATAAAAATGGCAAATTTATGATGTTATTCATGCCCCAATAATCACAAGGTTATATCTTTGGTAGTGGTTCAGTACTGTTTCCCACATATCTTTTGAATAATCTTTTTGCAATCATGTATCATAAACATATCAGTAAAAATCACATCTCACTCCAAAAATCATCTTGTATAGCTTATGCAAAATAGGCATTCTGGTTGTCAAAAAAAATTAAGTGACCCAAATTTTGAAATAGCTATCATATTTATGAGCTTCCACACAGTAAATTTCCATTAAAGGGATGCACCTCTACTCCCCAAAACCACGCTTTTATAGTATGATACATGGAATGTGAGGGAGGGTCCAGTGGCATTAGACTCTTTACAAAGCGTGGGAAAGCAGAATTACTCCACAGTAATATGCTGGTGTGATGTGTGCGGTTAAGCAGACCTCCTAAAAGCATTGATGTAAGTTTGCTGTGCATAACTAATAAAGAATATCAATGTCAAATAATGAAAACTGTACATTTGATGCGGCTACTTCCTGCAAATTAGAAATGCTCTTAATTGTGATGGTTTTGAAACATTTTTTGTTTTGCTTTTCTTTACTGATTTTCTGAAACTGATATAGGTTCATATGAGAATACCAGGCTAACTGCCTTGAGAGGCCATTTTAAGCCTAGCAAATAACTTGAGTTCAGAATCAAATCCTGTACCTTGTGTCTATGAGGTGAAGACCTTAACCATTATGCCAAACCCAGCCACCACAAGATGGAAAACATGCTCATTCAACATTTCTTTGTGTTTCCAGTCTTATAAGAGGCACATATTACAGGGTGCCAATGGTCTTGGTTACCATCATTAACCACATGAGGGAACTTTCTGTTTTGACCTACACTTTTTTCCCCTCTCCACCGATGCATAAAATGTGTAGTGATATTGCTGCAGCTTTAAATATCTACATTCACACATGTGCTCAACACCGCTCACAGTCTGTACTTCTGCCATTATTTGTGACTCCCTCCAGCAATACCCCTGTTTCCATCAGGGGGCTGATAAGTAGAGTGAAAGTATTACCTTCTCATGTGAAAAGCAAACTGGCCACTGACATTTTAATCCAACCATTCCCTGGTCAACTCGTCAGCACCCAAAATAATAGATAGTTCTGGGTCACAAGTGTTGCAGATAGGAGCATCTGGTCTGTGTCAATAGGTTAGCAGGTCTTCTTTTTTGTAGTAGGCTTTAGCCATATGCACTTTCCTCAAACAGAGTAGTGAATACTTGTTATATTTTGCTACAAAGGTGATTTTACCACAACAAAGATGAGATCTCAGTCTTGATTTGAAAATTGATTTAGGCCTTAAGATGAGAAACATCTGGCCAATTTCTATGATTCATATCAAATATTGTACATCCCTAAGTCATAAATCATTCTTTATTGAATAATTTAAAAGCTTTTGCCTTAGTTTCAATATGCCCATCTTATTACCACACTTTGTTGAATAAAGTAGGAAAATGTATGCTTTATTTGTATTTTTGCCAAATTCATTGCTATAAGTGAACTGAATAAAATGAACGCACAATCCATTTCCTTTAAGTTAACCCAATAAAACGTAAATATTTATGTTAAGGTCATGACCATTATCAATCCCCACTTTCCTGCATGTGTGTGTGTGTGTGTGGGGGGGTCACAGCTCCCTATCTCCCTATGCTTGTACTATTCTAAATAAATTAATTAGATTGCTTAACCTTGAAATAAGGATAATATTTCATTACCAGCAAAGTTCTGTGATATTTAATATAGTATAGATACAATGTGCAATGATAATGGATTTGAGTAAATTTGGGTGATCATTCTAGTCTAGAAATTGTGGACCTCTGTCAAACCCTGTATTCCCATTTGACAAGTTACAGAGATATTACTTACAGACCATGAGAAGGCCTTATAGATCACATTCAGAAACATTTTTCTTTAGCTGTAGTTTGCTTCCCTTCTACTCCACTTTAAATTGTTTTATTCTAATTATAGTTATATATGTTACTGAAATTTCATATAGGAAATACTGAAAATTAATGATATCATGAATGGCTATTTACCTAATCTCCAAATACTCAAAAACTATAGCAGTTTAGTTTTTCAAATTCATCCTGAATAGATATTTCACATTTATTGTAGGAAATCACTAGGGTTACCACCTGTCCCTCTTTGTGAGGGACAGTCCCACTTTGGGCAGCTGTGTCCTGCAAAAAAAAAACAAAAAAAATGGCAAATGTCCTGAGATTTTAGACAAAATATATTTCTTAAGTTTTCTTTAATAATTGCATAAGACAATTGTTTTGTATCTGAAACACATTAATATTATACCAGATAGGATAAGCAACTCAAATGCTACAAAAATGAGCTTTTATTTTGGCAAAAAATGAAGTTCTGTCCTTTGCACTGGCTGTGGGTATGTTTTGTCCTGCAAAATCTCACATTTCTACAGAAAAAGTCCCACTTAAGCATTTGAAAAGGTGGCAACCCTAGAAATCCCTGTTAAGGACAAAACCATGCTGTATTTTCATGATACAAGAGTCATGGATTGCATTTATTTATTTATTACATTTGTTAACCAGGAAAGCCCAGCTATATAGTCACATTTTACTTGATATCCTAGCTTCATTTCAATCCAGGAATGAAATTATTTCCACAATCAACACAATGACAGTATTAATAAGACCAATGTAGCAAATGTGGAACGTCCAAAATACAAATGTCAGGAATATAACGAACAGTTGCAAAGCAATACAAGCAGGTTAGAGCCTAAAATAACAAAATAACAAAATTAATAAACTAACTGTTTTACAAGCTTGTACAAGGTCTTCATTGAAGCTATAAAGGCTGAACACCAGATTACATTGTCACTTGTCTAAGACTGTGCCGGGCACCAGACAATACATATTATCACACAGAAGAAACATATTGACATGTATTAAGCAGTAATCAAAATGAATAGTTAATTTCCAATGGAAACTAGCTAAATTACAGAAGTAGCAGAAAGCATGTGTAAATGCTTCTAAGAACAGAGTCTATTCAGTAGCTTAGGAAGAGCTAGTTAGTTAAGGTGCACTGAATATCGGTTAGGTTTTACCACACTTAGAGTCTGACTGTGTAATTAGATTTTTATTAGATTTTTAGTGAAGTCTTAAAGGCTTATTTGTCATGGATAAACTTTACTTTCAAAAAGCTTATTCAAGATTTTCCCAACAGAAACTGGATACCAAGAGTTGGCAATTTTATTTTTTATTTATTTATTTATTTTTGGAGGGAACAAAAATTGTGAGGCTAACGGAAGATCTAAGCTCACATACGAATTTTATCTGATGTAACGGTATCATACAGAGAGGGACAATTTTACCAACAGTGATATTAATAAATACATTTTAACTAAATTAGACAGAGTTTATGACTAATGTATAAACAGTCTAGGCTGTACAAGGATGAGTATTGATATGCTCCATCACAGTGGCCGGTCGTGGAGCTATCCGTTTTACCAGCTCTGATCTATGCATGACACCTGTCTGTAGTAATGAATGAGGGAAACAGATATAGCATATTTGGCACTGTGTGACAGGAACCCACTGGCTTTATACAATCTGCCAAACGTATTGATTAGTTCTGTTTATAGCATTATCCAATTGTTTGTAAAGCCTTAAATGATTATCAAAGCAGCAACTAAGAAGTTTTATTAAACTTACTTCCTCTATAGAAGATTGGTATAGGAAGGATATGTTAAGACTTTCAATTGCTTGTGTTGGAGAATGATTTCTGTACACTGTACTAGCAAGGCCTACACCTTCAAGTAGCTGATTCTTAGATAATGCTGCAAATACTGATTTGATGTTACTGCCACTGAAATTCAGTTTCAGAGCACCTATCTATGTCTGTAATGAGTGAAAGCTGTATTGAATTTTCATGTTAGTAGTACTGATTGAGCTGTACGAATGAATGATTGTAGAATAACTGGCATACTGATCCAGTTTTGCATTCGTACAATAATTAGTTATATCATTCACAAACATTACAGAGCTAAGAGGAATATCTACAGACTCCTTAGAAGCACTGACATCCAAGACCATTGGCATGGTTGATGAGATTGCATTGTTCATCTGACTGCCCTCTGTTATTCAGACAATTATAGGTTCATAGGTTGGTACTCGGCTATTGGCCCTAGGGCCTATACAAGCCTAGCCATTACAATCCCCTTGCTATTTCGTCCCACAATATTTACTTCCCTGGACCCCTGTCTAGCAGGGTGACTGACGTGATCCCGGGGTAAATTTCCTATCTCCCATCCAGTCGACAAGGCTCCTTTTGAAGAGGGCCAAGGAGGTGCTCTGCTTGACATGTATGGGCAGTCTATTCCAGAGTATGGGGAGTCTCTGGGTCAGGAACCTATCCCTCCAGCATGTTTTGTTCATTGTGATGACAAGGTTTAGGTCCCTGGAGCATGTGGCTCTGATGGATTGGGATTTCTTTAAGTCTAGCATGTCCAACAGCTCTGGGTTTGACATGGCCTTGTATGTTAAGCAGAGATCGCCTCTGAGTAGACGATATGCGACAGAGTATAGCTGGAGTTTTGTTAGTCGGTCAGCATAGGGCATCTGCTTTAGGCCTGTGATTCTTTTAGTGAGGTGTTTCTGCGGCCTTTCCAGTTGTTGCAGATGTTTTGTGAGGTACATACCAAACAGGGCATTGTACTCTATGATGGGTTTAATGAGGGGTGAGTACAATGGGACAATGACCTCCTTTTTTCTGGATGAAAAGCCCTTAGTGATAAGCTGTGCCACATAGAAGGATTTCCTGACTGTTGTGGCGATGTGGTTATCGAAGGTGAGACCACTGTCCACCTGTGTTCCTAATTCTCTTATCACACGTTTGGTGTTTATTGTACTGCCACCTATGTGGTAATTCATGGGTACATGTTTTTTCCCAAAGGGAATAACTATACACTTCTTGGCATTGAGCTTGAGCCCATGGCTCTGGCACCAAGCATCTGTTTCTGTAAGGCCCTTTTGTAGAATATCCACATCATTTGGGGATTCAGTAATGGCTCCCAATTTGCAGTCATCTGCAAACTTTGTTAGCCAGAGTCCCTCAGTGCTGGCCTTTACTTCAGAGAAGTAGATGCCAAACAAGAGCGGTCCCAGGACTGAACCCTGAGGTACTCCACTTGTCACTTGTCTGGAGCTGAATTTGGAGTTGGCTACTTTTACAGTGTGGGTTCTGTCAGTAAGCCAGTTGGCAACCCAGTGAGTGATGTAGGGATTTATGCCCAACATAGTAAATTTATCTATGATTCCAGAGTGGGGGATGTTGTCGAAGGCCTTGGCGAGGTCCAGATAGGCTGTGTGGACTGCCTTACCCTCGTCCACGGCTCTGGAGACTGATTCGAGGAAGTCAGTCGGGTATCAATTAGTAAATAACTTTGTAGCACTAGAAAAAAAAGACCATATCCTCTGAAATTTTCATAGGTTTAACATGGTGCACCATGTTATATGCTCTTGAGAGATCTTAAAAGACTGAGACAATTTTACCATTATCTAGCTGAAGGCAAATGTGTCAGTATTAAGGTTATAAAGTTTTCAAACTGCCTGGA
This sequence comes from Protopterus annectens, assembly GCF_019279795.1. NCBI lineage: Eukaryota > Metazoa > Chordata > Ceratodontiformes > Protopteridae > Protopterus > Protopterus annectens. Next base: position 804,886,229 of record NC_056748.1, read on the forward strand.
GACTACAGTGAGAGTGAACATCTAGAAGGGCTGTATCAAAGCTATGCTTTTTGTCTGAATCTTTGCTAACGCACTATTTGAAATAGCACTTACATTTACTTGAGTAGTTGTGAATGGACACATTTTTTAAAGAATTTTTGATACTAGAGAAGATAGTGTCCACCTTTATGAAATGACAGTAAGTTTTGGTTTCTAAATTACATGAACACACTTTTCTCTGTTAGAGCATTAAAAAAAGATTGGGGTGATACTACTGAAGAGCCATTACCACGTAACCCGTTATAAGAACTACAGTGCTTAACTTGGGATACATAATGCAACATTACCACATAACCCATTATAAGAACTACACTGCTTAACTTGGGATATATAATGCAACATTACCACATAACCCGTTAAAAGAACTACAGTGCTTAACTTGGGATATATAATGCAACATTACCACATAACCCATTATAAGAACTACAGTGCTTAACTTGGGATATATAATGCAACATTACCACATAACCCATTATAAGAACTACAGTGCTTAACTTGGGATATATAATGCAACATTACCACATAACCCATTATAAGAACTACAGTGCTTAACTTGGGATATATAATGCAACATTAACACGTAACCCATTATAAGAACTACAGTGCTTAACTTGGGATATATAATGCAACATTACCACATAACCCGTTATAAGAACTACAGTGCTTAACTTGGGATATATAATGCAACATTACCACATAACCCATTATAAGAACTACAGTGCTTAACTTGGGAGATATAATGCAACATTACCACATAACCCGTTATAAGAACTACAGTGCTTAACTTGGGATATATAATGCAACATTACCACATAACCCGTTATAAGAACTACAGTGCTTAACTTGGGATATATAATGCAACATTACCACATAACCCATTATACGAACTACAGTGCTTAACTTGGGCTATATAATGCAACATTACCACATAACCCATTATAAGAACTACAGTGCTTAACTTGGGATATATAATGCAACATTACCACATAACCCGTTATAAGAACTACAGTGCTTAACTTGGGATATATAATGCAACATTACCACATAACCCATTATAAGAACTACAGTGCTTAACTTGGGAGATATAATGCAACATTACCACATAACCCGTTATAAGAACTACAGTGCTTAACTTGGGATATATAATGCAACATTACCACATAACCCATTATAAGAACTACAGTGCTTAACTTGGGAGATATAATGCAACATTACCACATAACCCGTTATAAGAACTACAGTGCTTAACTTGGGATATATAATGCAACATTACCACATAACCCGTTATAAAAACTACAGTGCTTAACTTGGGATATATAATGCAACATTACCACATAACCCATTATAAGAACTACAGTGCTTAACTTGGGAGATATAATGCAACATTACCACATAACCCGTTATAAGAACTACAGTGCTTAACTTGGGATGTATAATGCAACATTACCACATAACCCGTTATAAGAACTACAGTGTTTAACTTGGGATATATAATGCAACATTACCACATAACCCATTATAAGAACTACAGTGCTTAACTTGGGATATATAATGCAACATTACCACATAACCCGTTATAAGAACTACAGTGCTTAACTTGGGATATATAATGCAACATTACCACATAACCCGTTATAAGAACTACAGTGCTTAACTTGGGATATATAATGCAACATTACCACATAATCCGTTATAAGAACTACAGTGCTTAACTTGGGATATATAATGCAACATTACCACATAACCCGTTATAAGAACTACAGTGCTTAACTTGGGATATATAATGCAACATTACCAAATAACCCATTATAAGAACTACAGTGCTTAACTTGGGATATATAATGCAACATTACCACATAACCCATTATAAGAACTACAGTGCTTAACTTGGGATATATAATGCAACATTACCACGTAACCCATTATAAGAACTACAGTGCTTAACTTGGGATATATAATGCAACATTACCACATAACCCATTATAAGAACTACAGTGCTTAACTTGGGATATATAATGCAACATTACCACATAACCCATTATAAGAACTACAGTGCTTAACTTGGGATATATAATGCAACATTACCACATAACCCATTATAAGAACTACAGTGCTTAACTTGGGATATATAATGCAACATTACCACATAACCCATTATAAGAACTACAGTGCTTAACTTGGGATATATAATGCAACATTACCACATAACCCATTATAAGAACTACAGTGCTTAACTTGGGAGATATAATGCAACATTACCACATAACCCGTTATAAGAACTACAGTGCTTAACTTGGGATGTATAATGCAACATTACCACATAACTCGTTATAAGAACTACAGTGTTTAACTTGGGATATATAATGCAACATTACCACATAACCCATTATAAGAACTACAGTGCTTAACTTGGGAGATATAATGCAACATTACCACATAACCCATTATAAGAACTACAGTGCTTAACTTGGGAGATATAATGCAACATTACCACATAACCCATTATAAGAACTACAGTGCTTAACTTGGGATATATAATGCAACATTACCACATAACCCATTATACGAACTACAGTGCTTAACTTGGGAGATATAATGCAACATTACCACATAACCCGTTATAAGAACTATAGGGCTTAACTTGGGAGATATAATGCAACATTACCACATAACCCATTATAAGAACTACAGTGCTTAACTTGGGATATATAATGCAACATTACCACATAACCCGTTATAAGAACTACAGTGCTTAACTTGAGATATATAATGCAACATTACCACATAACCCATTATAAGAACTACAGTGCTTAACTTGGGATATATAATGCAACATTACCACATAACCCATTATAAGAACTACAGTGCTTAACTTGGGAGATATAATGCAACATTACCACATAACCCATTATAAGAACTACAGTGCTTAACTTGGGATATATAATGCAACATTACCACATAACCCATTATACGAACTACAGTGCTTAACTTGGGAGATATAATGCAACATTACCACATAACCCGTTATAAGAACTATAGGGCTTAACTTGGGAGATATAATGCAACATTACCACATAACCCATTATAAGAACTACAGTGCTTAACTTGAGATATATAATGCAATTAGGGAGCAGACAAAATACTAATCTAAAGATATTAGGTGTTTTTATCACTTAAGGATGACATCAAGCAGGCATTGCTAGTAATTGTGGTAGTATCCCTTTTTAGTGGTTGAGTATATTAATTTGTGGGAGAGAATATACTTAATTGCTAAGTTGCTAAATTCTTCCCATGTGAGAGGGGATGTGATTAACCAATTTTTTGTAATGTAGAACTTTATGAGTGTACATATTGTGATGAATACCTGCTTTAACATTTTTGATAACTTGTTTATGTTAACGTGTAATATAGCCTATTCCTAACCTGTCTTCCTCATTTCTAAGTGATATCTGATTTTACCTGCCTTTATATATCTATTGTATTAATTGGCTAAAAACATGACTTCTAGTGTAAATTGTATGTATCGTTTGTATACAGTTAGCTCATGGTAGTTATGTTTTTATGTTTTTATGTTTTTTACTACATAGATGTAACATATCTGTCTCTTATTGTGTTCTTGTGTGCAGTTATTATTGAAAAATGCAATAAAGACATTTTGGGAAAAAAAGAGCATTAAAAAAAGAATAGCAAACTGGATATGTGACAGCATTAGCAGAAATGGTCAAACTTTAGGAGGAAGACTGTCAACATTAGATTATTCTGGCCTCATTTTATGCAGGAATATATGTATAATTTCTGAAGATACTGTGTGGAGAGTGAACAATAAATGTTACAAAATTCACAATAGTCAATCTTCTTCCCACTTGGCATGTCTTGTTTGACAGAGGCATGACAATTAACTAGCAGCCTCATTACTTCGTGCTGAGCATTTGGCTTAAAGACTGTGGGGTCTCAGGCTGAGGATTGGGTACTGTAAAGCAGTTTTCATTTCTATGGGATAATGCCAAAGTAGAATCAAACTCTGGGCCAAATTCACAAAGGTTAGTGTGAGGTAAATGCCTTAATGTAACTATTTCTGATTCACAGATAGCCCTGCCATGATGCTGCAACCCAACAACATGCAGCATCATGGTGAGCTGCCTCTGTGGTCATGCTAAATGCTAATCAGGCATTCTGAGGGAGTGGCATATGCTAATCAGTCATGTGCTCTTCCTCAGGACTGCCTGTGTTAAGGCATTTACTCAGCTGAATGATTTAGAGATTCACTCGTCTATGCAAACTGCATGGCTGCTGAACATGATCAAAAGCTCATGTTCACCCATTGCAGTAGAGATAAGTACCTAAGAGTTTAACAGACATGTAGAATTAGGGCTGTGATTGCATGTGAGTCTGTCTGCATGGGAAGTTGCAGTAAAAGGGTTAATGAGAGGATAGGTTAGGTGTGTGTGTGTGTGTGTGTGTGTGTGTGTGTGTGTGTGTGTGTGTGTGTGTGTGTGTGTGTGTGTGTGTGTGTGTGTGTGTGTGTGTGTGTGTGTATGTGTATAGTGGGGATGAGGGATGTTATACCTTTACTCTTAAATATAGCAGGGATCAAGGGAGAAACAATAAACACCAGGTTAACTTTTACATCTCTTGCCTTAATGGCACTTAAACATAATGAGGATGGGGGGGGGACACTATACACCAGGAATAACATTCATATCTCATGCCTTAACAGCACTTAAACATAATTAAGATGGGAGGGGACACTATATGGGAGGAATAACTTTTACATCTCATGCCTTAACGGTACTTAAACATAATGAGGATTGGGGGGTACACTAGACATCAGGTATAACCTTTATATTTCATGCCTTAACAGCACTTAAACAAAATGAGGATGTGGGGGGGCACTATACACGAGGAATAACTTTTACATCTCATGCCTTAATGGCACTTAAACAAAAGGAGGATGGGGGAGGGACACTATACACCAGGGATAACTTTTACTTCTTAAGCTGTAATGGCTCTCAGGGGCAGAGGAACCACTAGACACCAATAAAATACTATATAGTGTGGTTTAAAGGCACTTAATTAAATTAAGAATGTGGATTTTAGGGGAAAAGACTAGACACCGGGGAGACTAATAATAGAGTGTCTTAAAGGCAGTAAAAAGGACTCCAATCCTGAACCTTTCAACCTGATATATTAGTCATCTGTGTCACCCCTAGTCACTCATGACTGAATAGAAATAAGAGCTAAGAGTATGAAAACAAACACGCACAATTACAAAGGAGGAGAAAAATTATTTGAATTCTGTACCCTTGCCACAGGAAACATCAGCATTAACTTCTATGCTAAGTAACAAGTTAGTACAGCAAGGGTTTGTAACCATATATTAAGTATTTCAGGACTTATTCATTGCCTGCAACAGATTATAAGTTATGAGGGAAAGGAACAGGGTGCACATAAGCATACCTTTTAACCTTGTAGTGAAAGGCATCTAGATAGTCCAAGAATAAATTGTGGGTCAAAGACACACAATCAGGGATGATTTTAAAGTTTTCCTCTTATAAATTTAAAAAGTCACTAGAATAACAGCTTTTGTACTAGTGCGAAATGGTCTGGCATTAATGACTTAAATGGTTCACAGATAGGATGCAGGAAATCAAAACGGGAAGTTACCTCTACAAATAAACCAGTCACCAGTGGAGTCCCCCAGGTTTCTGAATTGGGATGTCCCCTGTTTGGCATCTGTTTCTCTGAAGTAAAAGCCAATATCAAAGGGCTCTAGCTGGCTGCATCTGAAGATGGCTGCACACTAACAGCAGTCCTTGAATCCCTAAATGACCTAGCCATCTTACAGGAAGGCTTGTTCCAAATAAATAACTGGTGCCAAAGTCACGGACTGAAACTAAATACCAAAAAATGCATTATGTGAACCTTTGGGAAGTCTTCTACCCCAAAGAACTACCACATTGACAGGATATCCCTAAGAGTTGACCCAATTATTTGGGATTTGGGAACTTAAGTGAACAGTGACCTAACCTTCAACCAACATCTATCCATTGTCATAAAAAGTCCTTCTATACTGCACAGCTTATAAACAAAGGAATTGTGTCTAGATCTAGGGATACCATTATCCCACTTTACTCAGCCCTCATTAGGTCATTCACTCAGTATAATGCCCCCTTTGGCATGTATTTGTCTAGACACATGCAACAACTGGAATTCCAAAAGAGATACATTACTAAAAGGATCTAAAGCCTAAATAATATGTCCTAATCACTATACTTGGTATCCTATAGGCTGCTAAAAGGTGATCTGTGTCTGGCATACATGATATCCTCTAAACCAATACTGATGGAGTTATTACACATCAGTAACTCAAATGGTATCAGAAATACTTGGTCTTGGGATCTAAGCTTTTCCTGCAGCATTAACAGGATGTTTTGGAGGGACAGGTATCTCACAGAGGATAACATTACTCTGGAACAGACTCCCCATCCATACAAAACAAAGCTTATCCCTTTCCATGATTTACCCCATGCATGAGTCTCTTCAAATTATTTATGGTATGATCCCAGTCATACCTTTCAACTCTCCAGATTTTTGTAGAATATCCAGATTTTTGCTTCATATTTTTGGTCTATTCCTCATACATTTTGTAGTTTTCTGGCAAATCACTGTGATGATCAGAATATTGAAGTCACTAAATAATGACCTATATTTGAGTTTTAGACTTCAAATCCTTCAGAAAATGTATGTTAACACAAACCTTGTTATTCTAGCAACTTTTATTGAGTTTTAGACTTCAAATTCTTCAGAAAATAAATGTTAACACAACCCTGTTATTCTAGCAATTTTCTAAGTTTATAAGAGCAATATTTAAAATCTGTCCCTATTTTTGGGCCTTTGTCCCCCCATTTTGTCAGGCTTTGTCCAGATTTCTTGCACTAAGAGGTTGAGAGGTATGATCCCAGTTATTCTCATGAGGGGTAATATAAAATTATTGACCATGGAATGGGTAAGACCAATCTAACACCCATTGGGCTAGGTTAATTTTAGCATCAAAAGGGAAAATGGCTAGGCTTACCATGTCTCAGAACGGTAGGTAGCCTAGCACTTACCTATGAACCTACAAACGTATTGTAATCATCCATAGTTTACGAGGTTAGGAAAAAGGAAACATCAGGGACATTTTGACAACACAAGGACAAGTATGAGGTATGTGATTGTGTGTGTGTGTGTGTGTGTGTGTGTGTGTGTGTGTGTGTGTGTGTGTGTGTGTGTGTGTGTGTGTGTGTGTGTGTGTATGTGTTTTACTGTGTGTATGTGTAGGATAGTGAATGAGAGGATTGCCTGGGGCTGACAGTGTTAACCACTGCAGGAAAGTGCTGCAGTTAATAGTGACTTTGAAACATACAAATTAGCCCATAATGCAGTGTTTTCTCATTGCCACTAACATGTCTCTGAACCACAAATCTCTGCATTGTGTACATAGTCTTTGTTTCCACAGCTCTTAGTGCAAGTGATGGGGCTGTTTCTGAATCCTCAGCTTTATTTCCTAGTCATTGCCAGCATATCTTCAGAAATGTTGTGATAATAACAATGCAACTGTGGTTTGAGAATCTTTGTTACTGTATGTACTGGTGTTTTGGAATTTTGATATCCTAATATGTTTTTTAAAGGAATTGTGTGGGGCTGGGAAACAACAGTGGCTGTAGGGTTGTCCTTCATAAGACAGTAAGACAGATTAGTTACTTGAGGAATCACTGCAGTAGTCAGGATTCTGCTAAATGTCATTATACTGAGGACTTAGTAGGGGTGGAACTCTGCACTGGATGGACATTTTTTTACATAATAATGTAAAGTAGCAGCTAATGTTATAACAATATGATGTTTTGATGCCAGCAGCTTTACTTGACAAAATGGAGATTACACAACAGCTGTGGTCAGTATGCTGTACAAACAAGGAAGCTGAAAGCTTTGATTAACTGCTGAAGCACCTTGTAATCAGACATACACAGGGCCTGATCATTCAGCTAACCAAGCTTAACAGGACAGTAAAACAGAGCAACATACTACTGTTCAAACCAAATGAACTGTGCAATGCAGCTGTTTTACATCTCTTTAGAGAGCTGCCAAATTCAGTAATATTGTTGCTGGCAGGACATATACTGTGGGAATGGCCAACAAATTCCTAGCTGTGCTGCTCCCAATGCATGTTGGAACCTGCACTCGTCTCAGTAAATGAATGGCCATAAATGTATGGGGTTGCTTAACAGCCATTGCTTGCTAAATAGTTTAATTATATGCACTGAAAAAACACTGCAGTATTTTGATTAAGTTGGACTTCTGATTTATCTTATATAGCATCTAATGTCCCAGTAGTTTAGTATTCTCTTCTATAAGCACAGTTTATTTTACTTTCAAAGTCAAAGTAAACCTTATTGTCGATCAGATATACACAGCAGTGCAAGCTCATCAAAATTACATTACTTTGGTCCCCATGTAAGACATAGCAATGAACAAATAGTTTGAATGACAGCAAAATATTAACAACATAATAAACTACCTTATACAGGAAGACATTAGACAATATTATACTAGTAGGTATTGCAAAGACTATGACTTCACACTGTGATTGCTTAGAATATTGCACTTCAGTTGTATTATGATATATTCTGATGTTCATATTGTACATGTATGGAGTGATGACTCGCTCCTGACTATTGCACATTCAGGAAGTAATAGCATAAGAAATCGGGGTACCTGTACCAGTTAGGCAGATATTAAACTTCAAATATCAGAAATTCAGCTATTGTTGCTCAAGGTTTATTTTTGCATGCATTCCCTCACCAGTGGTTACCTTTGCATCACTTAGATGAAATGCGGATATTATAATGCCAGTCTTTGGGAGAACACATAAGAAAATGTTGGCCAGATTCCAAAAGACTTGCTCTCAGTGTAAGGGACTTACTTCAGTGTAAGGCCTATCTAGAAACAAGCATGATTCCAAAAGACCTGCTCTCCATGTAAGTAGTCATTACAAGTCTTTTGGAATCGGGCCCTGTAATTTCCTAAAATGTCTTTAGGGTGTTCTGCGTATTAAATGAAGCATCAACTGCATGGAAATATTGACTTTTGTGAAATCAGTTAGCAATGGTGTCAATATAAAGGTTACAAAGTTTTTAATGTGCCTGGGCAAGGTGTTGCAAGGCAAAACGCCTAGTGATAAAAGGCCACAACAAGTAGTATGATACAGAGACAATGTAAATTTCAAAAATGGCTAACAACTTCCTGTTATGAGGTGATATATAAAATCTGTGATCACAGACATGATAGGGCTGAATGGTATAATACAAGGGCACAGACAGAATGTATGCACTTAAAGTAAGATAATAGACACAGATTAATTATAACACCTTGTTGTTAATTTAAATAGACTTCTTGGATCAGTATTGCCAAATATCAAAAGGTGGATGATGACAGTACTGCAATATGTTTTAAAAATATTTATACAGAAATGAAGGATCTCAAAAGAAGAGCACTGCGGCCAATGATCATAAATCTCAGCTTCCAGACACAAACAAAAAGATGGAGAGGCTTACAACAAGGAGCAGTCTCGCACTGCACTATGAAGTGAGGAGCGGATGATGTGAAAACTGATACTGGAGGAAAGGAGTCCTGATTTCCAATACAATGAAACAATGTTGAAGTATAGTAAAACTGCATGAGAGGCATGAATGATATTGGGCTATACAAAAACAAACTGAAATCAATTTGTAGCACAGGACACTAGTGACCATACCAGATAACCGGCCAAAAAATGGAATTTACACATAGAGACTGCAGCAGCGTTAACATGAAGAATCACAGACTCTAGCTCCTAACAAAGACCTGTTAGACTGCACTACCTCCTAAATTCAATGTACAGGATACATTTTGGAATCTGCTTTAATTTTCCTTTCCCTGCAGAAACTACCGCGTATATTTTGTACATTTCTGACATTTTGTCTTTGTTCTTGACACCCAACATTCTTAGAAAAACTGCTGTATGCATCATTTCCATTTACAGTGAAAAAATGGTTTGTCACATTTGCTGTGTTCCAAGTATCCACTACTTTCAGATTCTGCTGTCCTGTTCCTGCCCTTCCTTCCTTTTTCTGCAAGGTGTTTGTTTATTTTTCACTGATGCTTTCTTTGAGGTAATTAAAATATTTTGTTACGGCCCTCCTTTTTGCATACATACTAAGATCTTTCTATATATGTTTTCTGGTTCAAACAGCTGTCATTTTATTGCCATCCTCTGAAATGCATTTGTTCTATGTCCATGCAGAAACAGGGCCTCTTGGAAATGAATTCTCTTCTACAGATCAGCTGTACATACAAAGAGGCAGAAATTATTTATTTATTTGTTTTTTTTTTCCAGACAAATGGGTGCAATGTCCATTTTCATCTGAGGCCCAAGAAGAAAATCTCCAACAAATAGCAGACATACAATCTAGCAAAGTTTAAACCAGGACTAAACAAATGTGTACAAAAATACCGAAATTCATTAGAACTGAATAAACAGGAAGGATCTCACATAGATATAAAGTGTAGTGGACCAACAACAAATGTGCTCACAGACATCTGCAACAACTCATTGAGTCAAGCCATTGTGCCCAAATGTTTCAAGTGCACATACCTTATACCACTGCCAAAGAAGTTACCACCTGCTAGCCTAAATGGCTATTGTCCCGTAGCTCTCACCTCCACTGTGATGAAATGCTTTGAGAGACTGGACAAAGATGTAATAACATCCAAACTACCTGCAGACTTTGATCCACTCCATTTTGTATACAAACCCAATCACTCCACGGGAGATGCTATTTCTTCGGCACCCCACTTATAGCTGGACCACCTGGAGAACAAGAATAGCTATGTGAGGCTACTTTTCATAGACTTCAGTTCAGCTTTCAATACAGTCATCCTGCAAAATCTGATCAGAAAGCTGGTTCAATTGGGCATCAGCAGTCCACTGTGCAACTGGATTCTGGACTTTCTTATAGATAGACCCATAAAGTGTGCATAGGCTAGAATACATCAGAGAGCATCACCCTGAACACTGGAGTCCCACTGGGATGTGTCCCAAGCCCCCAGCCCCCAGCTTTTCACCATACTAACCCGCAACTGTACTGCCAAGCACAGCTCAAACCATATCATGACATTTGCAGATGATATGACAGTTGTGGGCCACATCAGGAATGATGACAAGACAGCCTACAGAGAGGAGGTGAATCAGTTCATAAGTTGGTTATATAGTAATAATCTTGTATTAAATGTCAACAAGACCAAATAAATAATTGTGGTCTACAGGAAGAGCAACAGAGAGCACTCTCCACGTGTATTCAATGAAGAAATAGTTGAGCAAGTAAAAAGCACAAAATGTTTGGGGGCGCACATTGCAGAAGACTTGATGTGGTCAGCCAACACAAATGCCATCATTAAGAAAGTGCACTAATGGCTTCACTTCTTCAAAGGTTGAGGAGAGCAAACCTACCATCAAAGGCTCTCACAACCTTCTACAGGTGCACCATCGAAAGTATACTGACAAATAGCTTTACAGTATGGCATGGAAGCTTCTCTGCTTCTGAGCACCAGTCCCTCCAAGTAGGGTTGCCACCTTTTCAAATGCCCAAAGTGGGACATTTTTTATAGAAACGTCAGATTTTGCGGGGCAAAACATGCCCACGGCCAGTACAAAGGACAGAAATTCACTTTTTTGCCAGAATAAAAACGTATTCTTGTAGCATTTGAGTTGCTTATTCTGTTTATTATAATATTTAGCTGTTTCAGATACAAAATAACTGTTTTATGCAACTATTAAAAAAAATATAGGAAATATTTTTGTCCTAAAATCTCAGGACATTTGCCATTTTTTCAATTTTTTTGCAGGACACAACTGCCCAAAGAGGGACTGGCCCTCGCAAAGTGGGACAGGTGGTAACCCTACCTCCAAGAGGGTAGTGAAAGTGGCTGAGAGGATTATCAGGAACTCCCTCCCATTCATACAAGACCTGCACGTGACCAATGTCTCTACAGGGGAAGAAAAGTAACCAGGGATAACACTCTTCCTGCTTACAAGCTGTTCTCACATTTAACATCAGGAAGGTGCTTTCCATATATATGCTGCAAAACCATGAGATTCAGAAACAGCCTTTTTCCACTAGCCATCAGGTTACTGAACTCAAAGAACAGTACCCTTCACACTGGACATTAAGGCAGTAATCCAGCAATACTGAAAAGTCTCTATAGGGCAATATGTAACAAGGTCTTACTTGCGCCCAGACAGCAAAGTCAGCAGTAATCATACTGAACTGTCTTATTGTGCAATATAAATGTAGACCTTAAATCAATCGCTTAAGTGCAATTCTTCCAATGAAAATAAGCTAATAACGTAGTAATGAATGACAATCTGTTAAATCAGTACAATAATGTAAGTATTATTGTTGTATTTGTCATCTGTGTCTATAGAATTTTGTGTATTATCATCATGTTAAATGTAGTCTATATATTGTATACAAATTGAATCCATAGAAACTTAATTTTTCTCGGTTCACACTTGTGTGAATCAAAGTAACAATAAAGTTTACTTTATCTTTTGACTTAGTGAGTTCTAATAATTGACATTTGTAGGTATTATAGAGCATCAGTGAAGCAAGAAATTATCAGAATAAACATAATAATATCACTAAGTGGTAGTATCAACATTTGGTAGCTAAAGTGATTTGATATGCATCTATGATCAAAATGATCTGCAATATAATAAAAGGAACATAAGTGCCTATGGATCTTATAATAAACTTGCCTCAGAAAGACATAAAGACCCACCTGGGAAGAATTGGTTTAGTGGGTAAGAAGAGGAAATTGTGAATATCTGGGTATTTTTAACTCAGAATCTTCTTTTGCTCAACTGAGAAGACTTCTGCTTATGTATCTCATTGCTAGACCTTCTCTGTTTGGTGATATAGCGCAACACTTCACACTTGCATTATCTATTATAGATTATTCTTTGTTATTCTATCCATATTTCTATTTCAAATATACCTTATTTTAGATTTATTTGCAATTATTTGAAGTTGCTGTGTTTATGGCCAAAGCTCCATCATCACCATTCATACTATAAGTCTTGTTGCAGAGCTTTATGTTATCTAGTACAAAATAAATATTTTTCCTTTCAGTTCTCTTGGACTTTTACTTAAACTAAACGGCGACCTTTTATCATGTGTCACTCAGTAGTGTCTATGGAACTTTTTATAGTCAGTCTTAAAGCCTTATCTGTGATAAGTACATGTAGGTTCTCAGATGATATTCCAGAAGTTGGGTTAAAACAGCACTACTTGATCTCTAATTTAATGTTTTATAATATGCTACTTTACCTTCATTTGGGCAATTTCATTAAGTTCTGCATTATTCCTTGTACTCTCCAAATAACGTCTGTGATCTTCATGAACGCCTCTACTTCATTTAATTCCCAGGTCAAAATATTTGTGGTGTGTACCTTATTTTCACTAGAACTTTTTGAATACCTTACAAATTTTCTTTCATCTCATGCTCACAGGAAATACTTAACCTAATACCACATTTGATTGGCCTCTAAACATCAACTAAAGTTTTTAGAATTGCTCATTGTAACATTAGTAATGTTTATCAGCCTGCTAATTAAAGTCCCAGGTAACGTGGGCATGTGACAAGACTCCATGAAGTCTTTACTATGACTGCTATCTAGAAAAAGGTGCAATGTGTGATATATATTTGCTGCCTGTGAGCCATTTAAACACACCCACACCAATTTACAGCATCATTCTATCTTCTAGCTCGAAATATTCTGTTTTATAAATATTCAATGGGAAATTATGCAGTACCATATACTGGTAATTTTTTTAAACCAAATTGTGTATTTATTATATGCCAAGATATAAAACTGAACACGTCACAAGGCTTAAGTCAACATACAACAAGAAACAAAGAAAAAAATGGGAAATGTATTCACCAGAATGCCATCAATGAAAATAGAGCTATAATAATTAAAAGATTATGAGATTGCATGCTCATTGGGAATAAAACAGTGTCCATTTAGTAAAGCATTTGTTAAATGAAGGCACAGGCATTCTTGATTCCACCTAAAGGAGATGGTGATAATACCTCTCAACTGTACAGATTTTCACAGAATGTCTAGATTTTTGCCTCATAATTTTGGTCTGTCCCTCATAAAATTTCTGGTTTTCTGGCAAATCACTGAGGATTGAAGTCACTTAATAATGAAATTCATTTGTGTTAGACTTCATATCATTCAGAAAATGCATGCTAATACAAAACCTGTCATTCTAGCAACCTTCTAAGTTTATAAGAGCAATATTTAAAATGTGTCCCTATTTGTGAGCCTTTGTCCCCCTAAAATTTTAGGCTTTGTCCAGATTTCTTGTACTAAGAGTTTGAGAGGTATGTGGTGAATCCTGGTTTTACAGGTGAAACACAATTTTACCTAGACAATAGACTGTGAAAGCAGTCAGCTGGTAAGGCAGCATAGTTCATTTAGATTTCCCTATGGATCAGGAAATGTTATGGTAGGCTACAAAAATGTATGTGAGTATCTCTAAAAAGAAAGAGCTTGCTTGAAGAAAATGCAGTCACAACTTGAAGGAGAATTCTCCTTATTCAATATTTGGCTACAAAGAATTTCACCCAAGCTAAGATCAAATGACCCAAATAACAATTTCACTTGAATAATGCAAAGTAAGTATAAAATGGAAACAGTTTGCCCGTCAAAAATATCTCTATTTTTTTAAGTTTTTATAGATTTAGTAAAAAGAGGAGCATAGGTTGTGTAGTGTAGTATAGTGTCCCCTAGTGACCACTGTGGGGAGTGTGGTGCTGTGTGTTTGGACATTATGACAATGGGATTCCGCATGCATGCCCCAATGTGAGGAAGCCATGACCCTTGCTATAAAAAGGGAAGGGCAAAAGTAGAGACAGTGATGCTATGTTAGCCTCTCATAGGGATGGATTTATTACCAAGAGTGGCGACTCTTAGGGGAACTTTGATCAGTTGAATCTGGCATACCAGGAACCTGTCAATGAAGGTATTTAAAAGGATAACAAGAAACTTCCTGTGGTGGACTTCAAAAGATATTATGAATCTGCTTGAGGATTTAGTCAAAGAAATACTAGGAGACTAGTTGTAGACACACCTGCCTGTGTTCAAGGAGATCCAGACATCTGTTTGTGGATGAACTTTAGAGTTATAAACCATCTTAACCTAAGCCAGAAAAATGTGGCTTTGAACTTTGAGAAACTGTTATATTTTTTGAGACTTTATATGGTCTTCAACTGTTAGTACGCTGACATAGCTTAAAGCAGCAGTATGCTTATTTACCCATGGCCAAAAACCCCCCGGACCAAAAAGGAATCCCCAAAAGTACCTCACCAAGAGGATCAAAGGGCTCAAACAGATGCCATATGCTGCCCGGTTAAAGAAACTCCAGCTCTACTCAGTGGCATACCGCCTGCACAGAGGCGATCTGTGCCTGACATATAAAGCCATGTCCAACCCGGAATTAATGGACATGCTGCACCTCAGAAAATCCAAATCCCATCGAGCTACGAACTCGAGAGACTTGAACCTCAGCACAGAAATAAATAGGACATGCTGGAGGGACAGATTCATAACCCAGAGGCTCCCTTCACTCTGGAATAAAATCCCAGTCCAGGTTAGGCAGAGTCCCTCATTGACTCTCTTCAAGAGGAATCTTGATGAGTGGATGGGAGATCATAGGTTTACCCCGGGTATCACTTCTGTGTCACTGTTAGACAGAGGCACAGTATACTAACCTCGAAAAAGGGCATAGCAAAATTAATTTAAAATGGGTGGCGAAAGCCAAACACACTCTGGCTAGGCTTATAAATTCCCTAGGGCAGATAGCCTAGTATGAACCTATGAACCTATAAGGACAGTTTCATTAAGGACTGCATTATGCCTTATACTCTCCAAATATCCAAATTATGTCTGTGATCTTCATGAACGCCTCCCAGGTCAAAATATTTGTGGTGTGTACCTTATTTTCACTACAACTTTTTGAATACCTTACAGTTTTTCTTTTATCTCATGCTCACAGGAAATGGTTAACCTAATACCACATTTGATTGGCCTATAAACATCAACTAAAGTTTTTAGAGTTGCTCATTGTAACATTAGTAATGTTTATCAGTCTGCTAATTAAAGACCCAGGTAACGTGGGCATGTGACAAGACTCCATGAAGTCTTTACTGTGACTGCTGTCTAGAAAAAGGTGCAATGTGTGATATATATTTGCTGCCTGTGAGCCATTTAAACACACACACACCGATTTACAGAATCATTCTATCTTCTAGCTCTGAATATTCTGTTTTACAAATATTCAGTGGGGCATTATGCATTACCATATACTGGTATTTTTTTAAACCAAATTGTGTATTTATTATATGCCAGATATAAAACTGAACACGTCACAAGACTTAAGTCAATGTACAGCAAGAAACAAAGAAAACAAAATTGGAAATGTATTCACCAAAATGCCATCAATGAAAATGGAGCTATAATAATTAAAAGATTATGAGATTGCATGCTTCTTAGAAATAAAACAGTGTCCATTTAGTAAAGCATTTGTTTAATGAAGGCACAGGCATTCTTGATTCCACCTAAAGGAGATGGTGATAATATCTCTCAACTGTACAGATTTTCGCAGAATGGCTAGATTTTTGCCTAATAATTTTGGTGTGTCCCTCATAAAATTTCTGGTTTTCTAGCAAATCACTGAAGATTGAAGTCACTTAATAATGAAATTCATTTGTGTTACAGACTTCATATCATTCAGAAAATGCATGCTAATACAAAACCTGTCATTCTAGCAACCTTCTAAGTTTATAAGAGCAATATTTAAAATATGTCCCTATTTGTGAGCCTTTATCCCCCTAAAATTTTAGGCTTTGTCCAGATTTCTTGTACTAAGAGTTTGAGAGGTATGTGGTGAATCCTGGTTTTACAGGTGAAACACAATTTTACCTAGACAACAGACTGTGAAAGCAGTCAGCTGGCAAGGCAGCATAGTTCATTTAGAATTCCCTATGGATCAGGAAATATTATGGTAGGCTACAAAAATGTATGTCAGTATCTCTAAAAAGAAAGAGCTTGCTTGAAGAAAATGCAGTCACAACTTGAGGGAGAATTCTTTCTCCTTATTCAATATTTGGCTAAAAAGAAATTCACCCAAGCTAAGATCAAATGACCCAAATAACAATTTCACTTGAATAATGCAAAGTAAGTATAAAATGGAAACAGTTTGCCCTTCAAACATATCTCTATTTTTTAAAAGTTTTTATAGATTTAGTAAAAAGAGGAGCATAGGTTGTGTAGTGTAGTATAGTGTCCCCTAGTGACCACTGTGGGGAGTGTGGTGCTGTGTGTTTAGACATTATGACAAGGGGATTCCGCATGCATGCTCCAAAGTGAGGAAGCCATGACCCTTGCTATAAAAAGGGGAGGACAAAAGTAGAGACAGTGATGTTATGTAAGCCTCTCATAGGGATGGATTTATTACCGAGTGGAGACTCTTAGGGGAACTTTGATCAGTTGAATCTGGCATACCAGGAACCTGTCAATGAAGGCATTTAAAAGGATAACAAGAAATTTCCTGTGGTGGAATTCAAAAGATATTAGGAATCTGCTTGAGGATTTAGTCAAAGAAATACTAGGAGACTAGTTGTAGACACACCTGCCTGTGTTCAAGGAGATCCGGACATCTGTTTGTGGATGACTTTTAGAGTTATAAACCATCTTAACCTAAGCCAGAGAAATGTGGCTATGAACTTTGAGAAACTGTTATATTTTTTGACACTTTATATGGTCTTCAACTGTTAGTACGCTGACATAGCTTAAAGCAGCAGTATGCTTATTTTTCATTTCAAGCTACACATGACCTTTATTTTGGTCTCTGTATTGTATACACTTCAGCTGAACTAATTCCAAAGTACTACAATAAATTTACAGGCTCAGAAGATTTGAAAAACATCTGCAACCGAATCCCCTTCACACATAATAAAGTTGGGAGAAGTAATTAACCCTTAACATCTAGTTTGTGGGGAATCAAGTAGCCATAATTTAAAAGCATAAATTCCTGATGTATAAAATAGGGTATGACAACGTTTTATATGCATTATTCCAATTTGCTTCCAAGTTGAGGAAAACATTTGTTTTGAGTAATAACCAGTAGTTTGAAATGGGAGTATCAGAGTAATACATAGAAATCTGTATGGAATTATAGAGAAATAGAAAACAGTGCCTCTTCATGGAGTAGCTCAACAAAAATATTATATTAAATCTATTATTATTAAACGAAGAGAGTAGAAATAACATTGTTACAGCCATTCTTTTTAAGTTTAGTTCTGGAGTGGCATTGTTTCTTAGGTTCCATCATTTTTGAATATCTACTAGAGATTAATACCTTATCCCTGTTTCTATTAAACATTAAGAATCCTTTAGCACAGGAAAGTTAGTTAATCTGAATGACTCATTATTGATTACGATATTAGAGTTATCGACAGGTGATTGAAGCAACATGAATTCATTCTTGAAACAAAGTTTCTCCTCAGGGAATTATTGGTGACATGTATTACCAATTTCATAAAAGAAGTAAGTTTCAGAAAAATACAGATTTTTTTCTGTGAAGGGGTAAGCTTGGCAGAACATTCTAGACTCTTAATAAATAATATACTTGTTAAGATGCGAAAGGGGTATTATCAAACATTGGAATGAAGTACCAAAAATACTGAAACATTTTGTTAATCTTGAAATAGTGCAGGGCAGTGACAAGTTAAATGTCTCATTTCAGGTTTCAAATGTGAGAGATTAAGACTTAATCAAAGATTACAATTAGTCCACATAATTTTGAAATAATCTTGTTGGAAGACTTGAAGAATTCATTTGAGATGTAATAAAATGAGTTAATAAAAAGTAGAAAAGTCTAAGAAATGTGTTCTTTTTAATAAAAATCTACTGAGCAGATTAAATCTGATTTGCCCTAATTTTCTAAGTCCAACTAAATTATAACTAGTGTTAATTGATATTTCTGTACAAAAAGGTGCAAATGTCATTTTTATACTTTTTTAAACAATAAACATCTTTATTGAATTAGCATGTATGACATAGGGAATCATTCATTTTTAGATATCAAAACAAATCATAATGACATAATTTCAGTTGCAAACATTATACATCAGATATAATTCTCCATGCAGTTATTGTCCATTTAGCATTACGTAACTCATTCAGTTCCTGCCTTTTCATAAACCTCATTCCTCTTCAAAAACATTATTCTGCATATATTGTTCTCACAATTACTATTTTCTGTGTAATTTGCTCCTACCTTATTCTAAAGATCCCAGTTTCAATTTTTTATCTCTGTTACTATACTCACTACTTCTAGTATGGTTGGTTTAGACTTTGATCTACATTTTCTAGTAGCTGCTTTTTTGGCAGTCACAGAATTAAACTCAGCAAGGCCTTTCTATGTCTAGGCAATTCTGATTCTGTATCACAGCTAAAAAAATAATTTCCTTAGTTACACCAATTAGTGACCCAGCGTTTTTGATGGAGTATCCAACAGGGAACTTTTTAAGTCTGCTAAGTCATTACAACCCCAAAAATATGTTCCCAGTTACTCCTTTCTTTCCCATCATACCTCCAACATTTGTAGTCTACTGGAGGAAAAATTCTTTGGTGACTACTTGTGGTACAAACATATCTATGCCCATACTTCCAAACAAAGATTCTAAACCTTCTAGACCTTGTTACATATTTGGGAGTCATTTGTCTATCTTCCCACTGTTTCTTTGTGAATTACTTATCCAGTCTCTCTTCCCAATCCTTTCTAACCTCCTTTGATTGATTCCTATCATTGTTATGCAATATTTATATGACCTATTAATTATCCCTTTTTTAACAGCAGCTTCTATTCTAAATTCTAGTTAGGTCCCCCCTATTTCTTTCTGTTTGCCTATACTCTGATGTTAATCCTTGATTGGGTAGGCAATCTCTAGCCTGCAGTCCAAATGTATTCTTGGGCTATTCTCATTTTATTACCTTTCCTTCTCTGATTATTTACTCCCAATATATTGGTTCCTTTGCCAGTTTTCTCCAGTAAATTCCAGTCCCCTCTTCCCTATTCTCTGTACCACTACTTGCAGTCATCTATATTGTCAGAATCTAATCTTTCTCTATTCCATTGTTGGCTTAGTTCTTAGAATACTTTCTGCTACTTTATGTCATTTTTATATTTTACTCCTACATAGTTAAGTTCATTTAGTTATACATTAATGCAAGACAGATGCATTTATTGCAGTATTTATAACTTTCAAAAGGAACATAATTGATTTATCAAGGCTTAATTTATAATTTGAGCTTTTATTGTATTTTTCTAACACTTACAGTAGACATGGTATGCAATTAGCCCTATTTTTAATGCATCAAAGAATGTCATACAAAAAGTGGTAACATTGATGTTAATATTGAAGAAGTTACTACTTAACAATGTGGAAACTTGGAGTATCTTGGAAAATTAAGATTCTACAGAAAAATAGAGTTAGGGTGATATAGGGCACAGATGTCTAGTATTCATAGAAATTTGGTTTCCACTGTTATTAAGACGGATATCAAATCATATAATACCTTAATGGCTTGAATGCAACTGCCATGAAATGCAAATTTCTTTAACAATACAAAAAGAAAGGGGATGCGTATCATTTGCTTGCATCTATAAGACTTGTGTTGATTATTGAGATTTGTGTTATGATATAAAACCAGTTCCAAGACAATTTTGTTATTCTGAGTGAGTCTCAGTTCTGTAAACCTGAACAGAAATCTCTGCTGATTGCAGGAGACTGTGGAAGTAGGAACACTGACTGTTCCCTTGACGTGGATGTGCTTGTGTTTCTGGTACGTGGGACTGTTTGTAATGTTGAAATTTTAGATATACAGAAAGTTTTAATATCAAGGGTAGGAGTGTGTGAGAGTGCTTGTGGGTTTGGGATAGAGTAAGGGTTAAGGAAACGGATAGCCTGGTTAGCCACTAGGTAAAATATTTTGTCTTAAATTGAGGAATAAATCCTAATATCTGAATTGAAAAATCATATGGGATGATAGTTCTTAATTAAGAGAGGATGTGAATATGGTTTAAGAATAAAAAGTGCTCTGGACTGTTTCATATATTTGTCATTAATACCATTTTTTCGAATGTAGTTATATGATTTCAAGAGCATTAAGGATAATTCATGTTTGAATAATATATAAAAGTCCATATCAGAAAAATATGGTCAAAAGCTCTTACCTGGTATAAGGCATGAGACAGCATGCAAAGCTTCCTTTATAGTAATATCAGCATCTATTTAGATAGCCAGATGATTTGGAAGTAAGTTTGGTGGGAATCCAGCTAGGATTTTTTTCTATAACTATTATACTAGTATGTGAATTTCTGGAGACATAAATTCCTTCAGATGTGCGACTGAATGCATGGAAAATATTTTACAGTTGTGTGCAGGAAATACCATTTTTTATCAGTTATATACTATTACATATATCTAACAATCTGAACAGACTGGCAATGAGTTCTGAAGGCTGTTCTTTTGGTATATTTGGCATATATTTTGGGTTCAGATAATTTTTGTTATAATTTTAGCATATCTGATTACATAAAATAAATGCATTATTTTGTAAAACAAATGATATGGCATTAGTGTAATATGCATGTCTATGTTGGCTTGATCTTAGGTCTTTTAAAGTATACTGAAAATGAATAGGGCTACAATGATGACATTTTCAGCAGAATTATTATATAACTAAAAAGAGAACTGGTAACATTACTAACTTCTCTAACTCATTATTTTTTTCTATTTCATACCAATAGCCACTTGTAGTGTCATGATATTTTCTACAATTGTATTTACCATGTGACCCCTTAATAATAGACAATGAGTGGAAAAGCAGGTTATGAAAAACAAAACTAAGACTTTTTGTTATAAGATACAATGCATTGGGGATCGTGACTATTACTACTGGTACATACTTTCATATATTCATAGTAAGTTACACATTATTGAGGGGAATTATATGGAAGTTCACAGTGGGAGACAAAAAATATAATGTCTTTCTTCATGCAACTTGTAGTTTGTACCACATTGGAGAAGTTGTTGTGTGTTTTTTAGTGTATATATCTTCAGCTATATGTATTTTCCTTTTTATAAGTAACCAATCTTTCCCTTGGAATTCTTTCATATTTTTATATACAATTAGATTTTACATGTATATAAATTGTATCTATCTATCTATCTATCTATCTATCTATCTATCTATCTATCCTTTATTGACTGAATTAGTCTCACTAGGCTAGTAGCATCTTTTCTGGAAAGACCCAACATGATATTTACACTACTAAGAAAAATTTGGCAAGGGCACTGAAGAATCAAAGATGGTAGATAGAAGAGAGGCAAATGCTGGTGTGGTGTTTGAGGCTTACAGGATTCCTAGGAGCTGTTTCAGCAAAATTAGTTTGTTTTATTGGAAACAAATTTCAAAACATCAGTGGATGTTTTATTACAAACCTCCAGTCAGAAGGGTTGTTTGATGGTAGTTTGGGTGAGCCAGAGAATGGAAAATATGTTTTATGGGGTAGAATTATAGACAAAATTCAGTCAGAGGAATTGAAAGCCATTTTAAAAGAAGATTGCCAGAAAAAGAAATTGTATGCCAAGGATGTTAAGGATACTCTTGGGAAATTATAAGGGATGAACAGAGGAAAGAAAATGTCAACAATCAAAGGAATTCAGATCAAGGAAGAAAAAGAAATTGACAGATTTGACATTTGGGATAATTTAGTGGTGTCTTTGGGAGTGAAAGCTCATGAGGTAAAAGTTTTTATTCTTATTCATAAAGAGACATTTTATGACATTATTTTTAGACTGATTCTGTTATGGAAAGTTTTTTGGGGGGAGTATAAGAAGAAGAACTGTAATCAATGGAACTCATATGTGGTTAAAGCATTTCACAGAGAAACAAAAAAGAAAATATATGTTCGATTTCAAACCGAAGTTAAAAGAAAGACTTTAAAGAGACATTTAAGCAAACATTGTAAATAATTTATTGACATTAGCAAAGTATAGTAAGCCATGGTGGTGCAGCAGTAGCATTGTCACCTCACAGCAAGAGGTTCTCCTGTTCGATTCTCGGCTGGAGTGCCTTCTGTGTGGAGTCTGCATGTCCTCCCCGCAGTCGAGTGGCATTCGAGAAACATGCATGAATGGGCATGCCTTTGTTGAAGGTTGAGCATCGGGCTGGCACCTCGGCACCATAAAAATTGACTGCCAATCATTAGTGGACCGGAGTTCCACTGTGGCAACCCCTAACCGGGAAAAGCCGAAAGAAAAACAAAAACAGCAAAGTATATGATAACAGAGGATCACAGATTGGTATATGCGACTGTTAGTCTGTACTGAAAATGGAGAAAGAAAATAATTGTTCATATCCCTAGTATGATAAATGTATATGGTAACAGGGACATTGTAAAATATTGGGGACAACCTAAAACATTTTGTTGTGCTGTGGAAAACACGATTATTTGATAAGCAAGACAAAATGTTATATTTGTGGGGAAACAAGTCATGATACAAAAAGTAAAATGAAATATAATTATAACAATATTGGGAATTTATGGATTGTAATCTAGAGAAAAAGGAAGAAGAAGAAGAAAACAAAGGTGAGTACAGTATACAGCGATAAGAAATGTTCCCAATAAAAGATCAAGACGCAGTAGGGAAGCAAGATCAGGGTGAAAATAAATAAGGATAAAGAGAAAAGATTTGAGAAGATATCATAGAAGAAGGTTCTGAAATAAGGAATAAGGAAGATATAAACTGGAAAATAGTGAATGATAAAATCATTTTATTGGCAAAAGAGTAAGAGACAGAAAAAGAAAGTTTAAAGGGATAAGTTTTAAAGAGAAAAAGAAAGGAAATGGATAATGCAAATGAGATAAATACTTCAAGTTTATATAATTTCTGGTAAGCTGCAACATAGGCATAATGCCAATTTTAAATCTCTTTCAGTAAATGTAAATAGTGTTAAAAAATATAAGTAGAAAAATTCCCATTCATTATTGGTGTAGTAAGTGTGAATCTGACATAATAATAATGGTAGATGTAAGATTTTTGACTCAAGAAAAGAATTACAAACAAAGAAACATTGAGGAGGGGATACATTATGGAATGTAATAAAATAACTATGATCTGGTATAATTTGTATGTCATAGGAAGTCAGTGAAAATATTGAATATAACATTGGTAATGATGGTAAGTTTAATAATGTAAATCTCAGATGGCATAATCAGGTATATAGAATTATAGCACTGTATGTTTATGTTACAAGAAAATAAAGAGAAATTTTATTTCATAAAATTCTGGATTATGCAGTAATTAATATTAGTATAATATTAATGGGAAGAAGCCGCGGTGGTACAATGGTAGCATTGTGGCCTCACAGCAAGAGGCTTTCCTGTTCGATTCACGGCTGGAGTGCCTTCTGTGTGGAGTCTGCATGTCCTCCCTGCAGTCGAGTGGCCTCCGAAAGACATGCGTGAATGGGTGTGCCTTCGTTGAAGGTTGGGCATCCTGCTGGCAACTCTGCACCATAAAAAAATCTACTGCCAATCATTAGTGGACCGGAGTTGCACTGTGGCAACCCCTAACCGTGAAAAGCCGAAAAGACCAACAATAATATTAACGGGAAGTTTTACTTGTGAGTTTAGAGAAAAGAAAGAAGAGAAAACGATGTTAAAAAGTCTCTTGAAGTTATGAAATGTGGCAATTTAAAGGTTTGGAATAATAATTTATGGAGATATAGTCACAGTATGTATAAGACTGAAATAGATTATTTCATTGTCTCACAGGGTTTAAATAAAGTTGAGGGAAAAACTTGCAACAGGCTTTTAAAATCATTTAGCAATATGGATAGAGATACAGGAAAATAAGGAGTATATCAGATTGGGAAAAAGAAAAATAAAAAGAATAAATGCGAAATTATGGGATGAAAATGGAAAGAAAATAAATATGCAATTATGTAAAGATCACATTTCTTCAAGAGTGTGTTATAAAAACTGGTCTGAGTGGTGGCTAAGTTTTAAAGAAAAATATAAAACAATGTGTATAGATGCATTAAAAGATTTGGAAAGGAATATTAGAAAATATTATGTTATAGGATTGAGAATTTATGAAAAAATCAGGAGAAAATTAAATAATTATTGTTTAAGCAAATATATTATTTACAAGGTAAAACAGAAGAGGTATCAGCTTATTTGAGTAGCTTAGTTAAAGAGAATAGTAGTATAATGAGAAAAAGGACAATAGAGGTGAGGCAAGAAGGTCTCAGGAACAAATTTTGACTATTGCAATAAATTATGTAAAGAAAATGCTTCAAGACAGAAAGAAGGTACAAAAAATTGCATGTTAAAAATTAACAGAACAAGAAAATAAAGAATTGGAAAACAAGATTTCCTTATATGAATTATACAAGATACTTGGAAAAGTTAATTTGCAGTCATTTTCAGGAACAAATGGAATAGGATACCATTTTATAAGAATTTCATGGAGTGGCAGAAAAATGCACTTTTAAAAGCTATGAATGTATGGTTAAATTAAGTTTGTATGTATAAAGATGCATGCACTAGTATACTTAAATTTGTAAGGAAAAAGGAAGCTAAAGATACAATTGAAAATTGGAGATCTACAGTATTGAACAATGTAGATCAGAAGATTTTCATGAAAATAATTCAGACGAGAATGGAAAGTAAAATAAAACATATGGAAGATATTATATATAGTTTAAAGGGAAAGGATGTCAGGAATTGTTATTAATAGTAAGGGAAATTGTGGATGACATTATAAAAAGGACCGATGAAGTCAAGATCATAACAGGAGATTTTGATAAAGCATTTGATATAGTACAACATGAGTTTTTGTGGACAATTATGGAAGATTATAACATTAGTTTCTCTTTTTTGCTTTTCCCAGTTAGAGGTCGCCACAGTGGAACTCCGGCCCGCTAATGATTGGCAGTAGATTTTTTTATGGTGCCGAGTTGCCAGCCTGATGCCCAACCTTCAGCAAAGGCACGCCCATTCACGCATGTATTTCGTAGTCCACTCAACCATGGGGAGCACATGCAGACTCCACACAGAAGGCACTCAAGCCATGAATCAAACAGGAGAACCTCTTGCTGTGAGGCAACAGTGCTACCACTGTACCACTTAGTGAAAAATTAAGAATAGTTGTTGTTCTGCATATGATAAAAATAAAGAATTTCAGTGAATGAATAGTTAACCAATGAAATAGATATAAAGAATGGCATATATCAGGGATAACCTACGATTAGCATATTATTTGCATTAGTTATGAATATATTAATTAGAGATGTAAATTTGCATATGACAAATGCTATCTATATTTTTCATGAAGGGATAAAAATTCCAGTTATGTTTATTTATACAGATAATATTACACAACTTCTGGTTGAAAGAAGTTATATGTTATGTACATCAATGTTTAAACATAATAGGCATGACTTTAAATAAACAAAAAAGCAAAGGACTGGGTGATATAATAATGATAGAAGGAGCATCTTTTTCAATGAAAGAAATCTCTGTATTAGGAATAAGATTTGGGGGTGAAAATGTAAGTGAGGGAAATGGAATAGGATAACAGAGGAAATAAAAGGGTGTTGTTGTTTCTGAAAAACATGCAAGATATCATTTAATAAAAAGGGTTATTTGATTAATTCAGTTATACTGAGAAAGATTGCATAGTTAGCCAGTGTCTATATGTTGCCAATAATCCATGAAAAATAAATACTGCAAGTATTTTTTATCTTTTATATGGGGTTCAAGACTGAGTCCAATGAAGACATAGGACTTATATATGGATAACAAAAATGGAGGTTTAAGATTAATAAAGCCAATTGTTTATGCTGCTTCTTTGAATTTGTGAAGAGTTTTTCTTTTGGATAAATGATAAAAATAAGACAGTAACAAATTTACTAAAGCACAAATATGAGCGGCATTCGGATATGTAAAAAAAATTAAAAAGAGGAAAATAATGCATAAATGAAGAAATAAGATGTTGTCAAGAAAAAAAATGTAATTCTTTTATGGAAAGTAAAAACATGAAATTAAAAATGAGAGGAAAGTGTAGTATAAAAATATCACAATACAATATTATTATGTTAATCCTTGAGCAAAGCTAATGAATGAAAAGGTTAAAGCTATAAAAATGTGAAAAGCGTGGTGTAATAAGCAAGTAGAATGTCAATATTTTTAATGAAGATTAGTGATTAATAAATTACCAGTAAAAGGAAATATGCTATATAAAAAGTGTTTGTACATATTATGGTGAAGAAGAAACTACAGAACATGTTATTTTACAATGTATAAGGGGTTGCAAAACTATGGAAAACATTGTTGGAAGAAAAGTTCTTTGAAAACATAAAGGAGGTGAATGAAATGAATATGGATATGATTATGTATGTATATTGTAGCCATAAAACTAAGGAATAGCTTAATAAAATATATAAAATATTATTATATGTTGTGTGCACTGTTTGGAATGAAAGGTTAAATGAAGTCATGTGTAATGGTAAATGGAGGCCAGAAGTTATTTTAACAGAAATTAGATGCTGGTTGTGGGAAAAGCAGTGTGGGTCAAATAAGGATAATGAAGATAGAAGCTTAACACAATAATGAAAAGTAAGATATTTATGACTGTATCACAATAACAGAAAGGAATTGAAGTTTTACACTGTAGAAATTATAAATATGTAAGTTTGTAATTAGTATTGTAAATAATGTTTTAAATAAAGAACCACTCCTCTTTTTGATAGGTGAGCTACCACCAATTCAAGCAGATAGGACCTCACGTTAACATTTCATCCAAAGGAGGACTCACAGAGGAGTGAAGTATCTCCCTTATGCTGTACTGCATTGTCAGCAATCCATCTACCTGGTCTGGGAATAGAACCCACAGCCTTCAGCACCAGAGTCGAGTGTACTACCGGTTGCACCACTGATGAAGGGAGTAGATCCCTGTGGGGATTTTACTGGAGTCAATTTTTTTTGGACTATTCTTTACAGATATAAAAGTAGAAATTAGGTTTCATGTAGCCAAATATGTTGAAGATTTCAAACTTAGCAACATAATTACTTCAATAAATGGCAATGAAATTCTTCAAGACTGTCTATCAAAATGCATGAATGATGCAGTAGTAATGACCTCACATTTAATGCTAATAAATGTAACATCATAGCCAGCTCCATTGGTAGAGAGGGATGAAACTTTTACTTTTGCATCATTGACTGGGGTTAGTGGTCTTGGGCACAGGGAGCTGCTGGCAAGGGAGAGTTATGAGAGGAATGACAATTGTTTTTTCTTCACCTCAGAGAAGGGTAAGGGAAGGTCACAGACTGATCCATGGGGGATTGAGATGACTCTACTTTTATTACTTGGTATGTTATAGACTGGGGGGGCATGTGAGAAAACATATTTCTAATGGCAAGATATTGCAGAAGTCATTCCCAGCCAGTAGGAACTTAGATGAACATATAATAAAAAAATCCCAACCCTTACATAAGATGATGGCACCACTCATGGCACCTGACTCTCACTTCTTAGGGGTGATGAATGGACAGGTGGATGTCACTCCTGGGAGGCATGGAAGAATGATTGTGTCAGTGGGGTGATAAAAATGGAGGCCTGATGGTTATTACAAGATCCCCCACCAAAAAAAGGAAGAAATGTAGCCTCATGAAGCTTGGTAGCAAGGACAAAGATTAAGATTACAAAATAGGTGGCATGGTCAAATAATAGAAAATACTCCATCATTAAAGCTGTAGGGGCAATATTAGATAACACTTCAAACTTTTGACCCTTTTTGTGTCTTCCAAAGTCAGAAAAGGATATTCAATAACCATTTAATTTTGAGGGGATGTCTACTTCTCCTTGGTGGTCATTTCACTACTCACTCACTCACTCACTGATCCAATCCACTACTGAACATGAATGCACAGCAAGTTAAATCCCCAAAAAATCAAAACACTAAAGGTCAGACCCATGTGCTACTGGCTGTTTTAGAAGTTTGAAAAATGCCGGTAGCTTGTTGTACAAAATTTCAGTACCGAGGGAACTTGTTTTTTGTCCTTTCAACTTTGGAGTGCGATCTTGAAGTTGGTATATATAAGTAGCGGATGGTGGGGGTGGAGAGGGGCTTGCCCCTCTGTATAGAATGTGTTCAACTTTTTTTTTAATTGTTCAACTTTTTGTGTTTCAAACTTTTGGTGTTGATTTTTGGGATGTAACATTAAGTGCATTTGATGTACTGAATGTATTCCATGTGTGTGTGTGTGTGTGTGTGTGTGTGTGTGTGTGTGTGTGTGTGTGTGTGTGTGTGTGTGTGTGTGTGCCTTCTGTAGTGATACTTTTAGGTAAAGGGCTTCTGGTAAGGTAATATGTAGAGCTGGGGTGAGGGCCAACAGTAGGATTAGGGTTAGCACACAAGTAAGGTAGTGCAGTGGGCCAAAGCACCCTGTCCATCTTTACTCATATCTGCTAACCCTAGCCCTAACCCTAACTTTGAAGTTGCTCCTAATCCTATCCTTTCATTGTACCTTACCAAAACTGTTTCCCTAACTGTACTACTATCCAAGACACTCAGGCACATACAACATACAGAAGCACAAATGCACAACACCAAAACTATCTCCTTACCTAGCCCTTACTCCATCCCTAACCTGCAAACACTGACACAATTGCTTTCATCCCTCTACAATGAAACTTTCAGTGTATCTGAAAGTTTCAGCATTAAAATCCTAAGTTCACACTTACCTTACCCACATGTTAATCTTCTCTCTTTCAAAATCTACAATACTTGACCATGTAAACAATCATCAGTCCAAAAAACTGATGTGCAGAAATGCTGAGCCATATTACATTGATTTCTACATGCCAAAACTAATACAAAAAATGGCCAAAATTACACTGACTGCAAACAGAAAATCAATGCTTTCCTTCTGTGATCAGTCAACTAAAAAAAAAACTAACAGTACCTTCAGAATACTTTGCCTGAATACTTAGGAAAAGGGTTTTTGTAAAGGTAATAAGTAAAGTGGCAGTGATAGGGTTAAGGATACAGTTAGCATATATCAGTAAGGATAGACAGGGTTAGGCTTAAAATGTAATAGCAAAGTGGTAAATGGGGCCATAACCCCCTTCTGTAACACTACTGCTATCCATTCAAATTATCTCTGCAGTTAATGGTAGTGCTTTTTCTGACTGGCTGGAGAATAACATTTTTTGTTATATTTTTTTCATTCATTTCTTCCAGTATTTTGTTAGGGTGAGTTGCAATAACTCATGTTTGATAGCTTTCTGTTCAAACATTAGTGTATTCAAAATGTTGATATATAATCATATATCTATATCTGGATTTATATTATATCAAGTTTTTGGAAACACAATATTCATATGGTCAGACCACATGATCGAGTTTCTGAAAACTCAAAATTAAAACAAAACAATTTTACGTTTTTGCAGGGGGACAAGCTGTGTCCCACCACACCCCCTGCAAATTTTAAAGACCAACTCCGAGATCGCACTACAGTGGGGAAAAGGGTAATTCTCCAATCCCCATTGTACCACAATCTACATAAAAGTGCTTCAGTGGGGAATTTAACCTTTTCCTCACTATAGTTGGATCTCAGAATTGATATATATAATTTTCAGGGGGTGTGAAGGATGGAGGGGGGTTGTCCTCATGAAAAATGTAGATTTTTTTTTAATTTCGAGATTTTGGAATGGAACTCAGTCAAATGATCTCTGCAATGATATATTATAATATAAATCCTTACATCTATATCTCTGTAAGATATATATAAATATATATATATATATATATATATATATATATATATATATATGTATATATATATATATATATATATATATATATATATATATATATATATATATATATCAGGGGTGTAGCTAGGATTTTCAAATTTGTACTCACAGCTCTCAAACTGCTACCCCCCCCCCAGCCAAGCTACGGCCATTCTTGTAATTCACGGTTCGCTCTTTTAGTGTCAATGAAGAGGCATTCGCTGTAATGCTTCTTCAGTAATATAATATAGATTCACTCAAACTCGGTTCCTTGAATTGAAAATGAACCTGAAAGTCAGTTATTTGAAAAATGCAGCATGGTAGTTGGGGTAGAGGATTCATGGGTTTCAGGGTACTATTTATAAGGCCTAAATAAGCCTAGCAAGCTGCCCCAAATATTATATATACTTAGCCCTTATATAAAAATACTGTGCCCATTAGTTTGTTGTTGCTCTGTCAGCAGTGACCCAGAGATGATTCGATGAACCCAACGATCTCCCATCCCTAGGTCTAGAGATCTCCTCAACACAGCTCGTGAGGGTGCTCTGCCTCACATGGACAGATTTTTATTCCACAGAGAGGGAGTCTCTGGTGATAAAGTCTCCCTCATCCCGTCCCTATATTTATATTATATAGGTTTAAGGTTTTTGCTCGCTTGGTTTAGTGGTTTTTGTGATTTTGGATTTTTGAGGTGGAGCATGTCCATTAATGGACATGGGACATGGGCCTTGATACATGTCACCCTCTGTCTCTGAGCAGTCAGACGATGCGTTGAATATATGGAGTCAATTTCTTTCAATCTGGCAGCATATTTATTTTTTTTTTTATCCCTTTGGTGAGGGAACTTTTGGGGTCTCTCCAATTGCTGCAGATGTCGGGGTGAGATACATCCCGAATGGGGCATTATGCTCTATCATTGGTCTGATAAGTGAAAGTACAAGGGACAATGACCCTCACTAGATCTGATGTGAATCCCTTCATGATCAGGTGGGCAATACCTTGTTTCCAAGGGGGGTACTATATATTTTTTTTTTTTTAACTTCAGGCCCTATTGTTTTCTGCAACTAAGGTACAGGTTTTGACCTTGAGTAAATTACTAACCACCATCTACCCCTAACTAGGGTGTTTCATTCACACACACATCCCTACCTACCTCTTAGTGCAAGAAATATGGACAAAGCCTAAAATAAACAGGGACAGATATTAAATAATGCTCTCGTGAACTTAGAAAGTTGCTAGAATAACAGGATTTGTGCTAGTATGCGAAAGTTGCTAGAATAACAGGATTTGTGCTAGTATGAATTTTTCTAAAGGACATGAAGTCTGAAACTCAAATGTCTGTCATTATTTAGCAACTTCAGCTTTCAATGATTTTCTAGAAAATCATAAAATTTATGAGAAACAGACAAAAAATATGGGGCAAAAATCTGGACATTCTGCAAAATTTGGACTGTTGAGAGGTATGCTACCTAACTACATCTCACACGCACACACACACACACACACACACACACACACACACACACACACACACACACACACACACACACACACACACACACACACACACACACACACCTCTCAACCTGTTAGAGCAACAAACTCATAAATAAAACTGAGGCAAAGGCCCAAAAATAAGGACATTTTTTTTAAATATTGTTCTTTTAAACTTTGAAAGATAATAGAATAGTAGTAGGTCTTGCATTAGTACGAATTTTCTGAAAGGTATGAAATCTGAAACTCAAATGTCTGCCATTATTTTCTAACTTCAGTCTTTAATGATTTGCCACTAATTTGCCAGAAAACCACAATTTTATGAAAAATGGACCAAAAATGTGATGCAAAAATATAAAATTGCCAGACAATACAGCTGTGAACCTGTCAAAGAAGGGACACCATTTTAATATGAGCACAGTTAACTTGAGCAGCTGACAAAATTAGAGAATCTACATGCATTTCTGAAATAAAAGTAATGTATAACTCTGATCATTACAGTTATTTATAAAAGTAAACCCTCCTTGTTTTCTTCCAAAATTGCTATTTTGCGGAGAGAGAGAGAGCAACATTTTGAGCTAAAATTGGGGACAGTTGAGAGGTTTGGATATTCCTAATTCTATAAAGCAATTTATTTGCACATACCTCTCAACCTCTTAATGCAGGAAATCTGGACAAGGTCAAATATATTGGGGAAACATACAAACAGTACTAAAAATCGATCTTGTATAAACTTAAAACAGTTGATAGAATATCAGGTCTTGCTTTAGCGTGCATTTTTCTGAAGATTATGACGTATGAAACTTAACGTTGGTCATTATTTAGTGACTTCATTCCTAAATGATTTGCCAGAAAAGTTTCATTTTGCATTTTACAGCACAAACACCAATAAATATCTGCTAAACAAAGCAATTCAGTCTCACAATGAAACTAGACTTAGCATTAAAACGTCTCTGCCCTTGAAACTCACATTCATTGAAACAGCATTGAAACCCACATTCAAAGAAAATACATCTTGCCAGTGGCAGATAAAGATTAACTTTGGGCTGTTTTCAAATCATAGGCCCCTTGCACATGAAACATACACGTGCTCTTTGATACACCTTCCTGATTGTATTAAATTATATTCCTTGTACAATACAGTATAGTTGTTAGAGAGCGTTTTAAATTTATTGTTTTGAACATTTTTCCAGTAAACAATGAAACAAAATGTATGCACCAATAATGACAAAACAGCCCAATTCATAACATTTCCATCATAAAAGTCTACTCAAACTTCTACAGTCCACCAGTGTCAGTAAATATGCACAATCTCTGAACTAGTAAAAGCCATCTACATAATTCCACATTAAAGAAATCTGTAACTAATGAAGAGGCTGCTGCTAGCAAACAACTTTATATTTCATGGTTTCATCTACAAATAAAGTGCCTGTTGCCCTTGAGGAATAAATTGCCTATGTTGCATTAAAAACAATGATACGCTAGTAATATTGCAATAGGGAATGGATGGCAAACTGATAATAGGTTCATAGTTACTACTAGATATCTTCGCCAAAACGGACTACAGCATCCACCCCCCTTTACAACACAGTACAGTATCAGCAATGCATCTACCTACTGTGGGAGAAGAACCCACAGCCTTCTGCATCAAAAGCAAGTACACTACCTGTTGTGCTGTTAACAGTACAAGCAGACTCAGCATAAGCAGCACTAAACTTTAGTTCCCCTGCAGCTCTCAGCTCCTTGTAAAATGTCAACACTCAGCTGTATCTCTGAACTTTGCAGCACAAGAAATCTGGAAAAAGCCAACATTTATTGGTGGGGGGGGGGACAAAAGCCAGGGACACATTTTAAACATTGCTTGTATAATTTTGGAAAGTTGCTAGAATAAAATGCTGTGTTATCACCATGCATGTCTTGAACCCAGAACCATATGCACTACAGTGAGTGCAACATACCACTATGCTAAATCAGCAGTTTGAAAAATAGGAAGACAAACTTAATGGCTATCATTTAGATAGCTTTCAACCTCTTAGCACAAAAAACCTGGACAAACAAAGCCAATAATGAAGGAATACAAATTCAGTTCTCACTTCACACCTTAGCACAAAAAACTTGGACAAACAACTAAAACAATAATGGGGGAAATACAACTTCAGTTCTCAGTTCTCACTTCTCACGATAGCTCACAACCGTTAGAAAAACAAATCTGAACAAAGTTCAGAAATGGTGGTGGTTAGGGATTTTAGGCTTTTCTTACCCTGAAGCAAAGGTACAGGGTTTGAGCCTGAACACCTATAGCCAGCAGATGTATTATGTGGGGGCATTTAGACACACACACACACCTACCTCTCTTACCTGATAATCTGTTTGTGATACTCGATTGCCTTCCCACTACATCTTCACATTTCCCGCTTGCAGTGATAATCCATTTGCGATTGTCTTCCTCCACTTGCTCACTACTGGACATTTCCCGCTCACAGCCAGCCGGACATGACGTGAGCTCACTTCCAACTGGCTGGTATCCTCCTTAAAGAAGCCAACACCCTTTAAAAAGGAAAAAAATATGTACGTTTTTTTTTTAAAAATGCTACCCCCTCTTCTAAGAAGTTGTACTGAAATCAATACAGTGCGTATGCCTCCCGATGTCCCAGATATATATATATATATATATATATATATATATCTGTGTGTGTGTGTGTGTGTGTGTGTGTGTATGCAAGATTCCATTCATTTGGTCTAAATCTATTTGGTCTAATTTTGGATTGTATTCATGTGCTCTAAGTGCATTTGGTTTAATTTTAGATTTTATTTATTTGGTCTAAATGCATTTGGTGTAATTTTAGATTATGAGTATTACATCAATTCTTATTTCATCAAATAATGTATTTTTTACAATTTACATTTATTTTGTTTGATAGCAGTGCAAGTGAATTTTGGGTTATACTCACTTACACATCCATATGTTTGCTGAAATCTGGGTGGTCTTCGCAAAACCGCACAAAGCAGATTATGAGAGTTTGCTGATTTTCCACTGTTGTGTGATCTTGGAGTTGGAATATATAATTAGCAGGGGGTATGGGGATGCAGGGGAACATTCCCCTCTGCAAAACCCTGTCCTCTTTTTTTCTTTCAATGTTTTGTGTTTTAGATTAAATGGTTTTAGATGTATTAATGTTAAACTAAGTGAGATTAGACATTTCAATGTAGACCATAATACACACACACACACACACACACACACACACACACACACACACACACGCACATGTGTGTGTGTGTGTGTGTGTGTGTGTGTGTGTGTGTGTATATATATATATATATAGATAGATACATATCTATATATACATATATACATATATCCAAACAACACAAGAGTCACCACAGCAAGTAAAATACAAACAAACAAGCTGAAGAGCAGGAGTCACAGTTTGTATAAAATCCACCGAGTTTATTGTACAAATGGTAAGCGCTTTCAGAAATAAATTTGCTTCATCAGACCTAACTGATCAAATGAGATAATTTCCTTTTATACTCAATTAAATTCAAACTAACCAATCATACATTTACACATTTAAAGATGTACTTACACATTTAAAATATAACCCAGAAATATATTAAAAAACATTGTAAAAATACATAATAACTCAAATAAAATCTGCATTATTACCTAAGTCTCCTACTTCTCAGTTTTGCTGTAATAGCTATATGGTCATTTAGCCCCTTACCCAAATGGGCTCTAAGCCTAACAATCCATGTAAGTTCCTTTGTCTCAGTTCTGTTAGATATATCCCCCAACCTCTCATCATCATATACTAGCTCTAACACTTGAAATCTAAACTGATGACTATCAACATTCTCAGTCGTGTGCTTTGCTAAGGCACTATACATATGCCCTCGCCTATAACAATACATATGGTCGCAAATTCGTTCACGAAGGCGTGTATTCATCTTCCCTATATAAAAGGAAGAACAGATAATACACTGGGCTAAATATAAGATTTTTACTATTACAATCAGCACCAATGTCAAAATTATATACTTTATTAGTATTGGGGTGCTTAAACTCTATACCTTCATGTATAAAGGTGCAGAAATTACAGCTTGCACATTTAGTGGTCCCCATACCCATACCAAATCTCATTTCATGTGTCTCACTTTTAGGATAGCATAACCTTCTTTTCAGATTCTTAGTATTTTTAAATGAAATATAAGGTCTTTCCCCCACTATTTGAACTATTTGATCGTCTGTACGTAGTATATTCCAATGTCATTGTAAAATATTCCTGATCATAGTATAATCTCTGGTACAGGAGAAAATAAAAGGTGTCTTATTCATTGTCCTATTCACCATATGGCTGGCTGTATTGGGCTCAGAAAAAATATGGCCTAGCCCTAGTTTTCCTCATCTTATGTACTTCACAAGATATATTATTGACTTCACTTCTATCATAGCGTCTGTTAACAAAATCAGATGTAATATGTTCGATGTCCTCATGCAGATGACTATCTCTGTCAGTTAACCTAAAACAACACATAATTTGGCCCTTGACAATGTTATTAAAAACATGTGTCCGATGCATACTAGTCCTATGTAAATAGGACGGACGATGACATTCTTTAATATCTCTATCAGTATGCAAAGAACCACTTTCATCAATACTAATCAAAATATCCAGAAAATGAATGTGAGTCTCAGAGCATTCACCAGTGAATCTCAAAAACTCACTGCTGCTATTCAGATGCTCAACAAATCTCTCTAGTTCACATCTGCTACCTTTCCAAAATAGACAGAGGTCATCCACAAACCTCCTGTATAATACTAGATGTTTCTCTGCTAGAGGGTGGGAAATCAAGTTATTTGTCTCCCATTCAGCCATCACCATGTTGGCGTAGCTATTAGCACAAGGAGTGCCCATAGCTATGCCCAACAACTGATGGTAATATTTCCCATTGAATAGGAACACATTGTTACATAGAACAATATTGAGTAGCTCACATAATAAATTTATATGCTCTCTAGTATATACACTACATCTTGTTAAAAAACTCCTAACCATACAAATTCCCATATTATTAGGAATAACGGTAAATAATGAGGTAACATCATATGTCGCCAATAAACTACCGTTCACATCTTTCTTTACATCATTATTAAATGTGTAAAGCTCTTGAAGCATCTGTTTAGTGTCACGTAAAATGTAGGGATGATGCTCAAGTATAGGTCTTAATTGCTTCTCAATATAAATACTAAGTGGCTCAGTAAGCCATCCCCCACTGGCCACTATTGGCCTAAAAGGAGGTCTTTGAAGATGTTTATGGACTTTAGGAAGTCCTTGCAAAGTTGGTATTAATGGTTTCTCAAGCAATAAAATAACTAAATAAATCTTTAGTAATAATCCCCTGGTTTACAAGTTCTATCAAGTTGTTGTCGCTTTCATAGTAATTTCATGGATATTATTTAACTTAATTTCATGATATACATCTCTATCACCCAACATGACAAGAATGAAATCGTAATAAAACATACTATCCATAACAATAATCTGTTCCCCCCTTGTCAGCAGGTCTAATAACAATACTGGTATCATGTTCTAACACTTCAAGAGCAGATCTCTCATATACAGTAAGGTTATCAAGTATTCTTTTCATACACCTATGCTGTTTATCAAAATAAGTATCGAACTCAGCCTCGCACACTTTATAGAACATGTCTAGAGTTTAATTAAATTGTGGACTGTATAAACTAGGTTTTTTAAACAACATACCTCTGCCTAGGTCAACATTATCATTCAATGTTTCATTTTTAAACATTAATTTAAGTTGCACATTCCGCAATGCTAACTTAAAATCAATTAAAGTGTCAGCAACGTTAGCAGAAGTAGTAGGAATAAAGGACAACCCTTTATTCAAAACGTTGCGTTCAAATTCAGAAATGTACCTTTCAGAGATCTTCCAAATCAAATCATCTCTCATTTCTCCCACATTGTTCTTATCATATTGTCATTGTTGAAATTGTTGGGATTCTCTTGCTTCCTCTTGTGGTGCCCTTGCTGCTTCGGTGACCTTATTGATTGCTTTCATTTGGATCTGATTAGGAACGGCAAAAAAGGCTGCCGAATATTAGCCCCATTGTTCTTGGGTCGAACAACAGGTTCCAAGCAGCTGTTTGAAGTTTTCCTTCCAACTTCAAAATTATTATCCCACACCAGTCAACGATGGAAATCCACCATCAGCTGAAGGTGTCTCATACACTGAGACATTTATATGATTGACAGGCGAACTAACCAACAGTGCATCTGCACCAGATGCTCAATTAGCATCAGAACAATCCACCTCCTTGGATGTTCCTATTACAGGAGCAGTGTTCTCAAATCCTAACTGACCATCTGTTTTAGATAAAGTGGAAATCGATGATGAAACAATAGTTCTGTTCCCTCGCCCTTGCATGGCTGCATGCAATGATTGTCCGGAGTTCCCAGTATTCACCTCAGCCCTCCGTGGCCACATAAATACATGACCCAATTCGAAATCTTGTGTGTCTCTCTCTATTTTTTGCTTTTTTAGTAGAATGAGCTTACGTTCATATATTTTGACATTATCAAGTGTGGCAGTAAGGTAGGAGTCAGCATTTTCAGGACCCAGTAGATCTCGCAGATGGGTATAGCACAACTCAACCTCATTTGTAAGCTGTGCCTCAACAGGTAAAAAATGTTCATTTACCAGGCGCGTGTAGGCAAAACTGGTCTCAAGATTTATTTGTTGCTATTTAGCTAGCAATTCTGGCTGAGATTCTTCATATGTTGGCATTGTAAGTACTCTAAGCCCCAGAGGAATGATTTTAAGAGTATTACAAGCCTCCAAATGTTGTCACTGTAATTGAAGTCTCTTTAGCTGGTATAGGCAGTCCTCAAACTTCCTAGACACCTCGCAAAGTTTCTGTGTGTCATTTTGGTTTAGAAACTCATCAGTCACATTCTTAATTGTTGTCTCATGTAATAAAGGATTACTTTCAAATGTAGCATCTGGGCTAGGGAACCTCTGAAAGCCCTGCTGACACCCTTACACTTCCATTACTGGTTCCCTCTACATAATCTTCAGCCATACCGAATGAGTGATGTATTAAGTAAAATCCAAACAACACAAGAGTCACCAGAGCAAGTAAAAATACAAACAAACAAGCTGAAGAGCAGGAGTCACAGTTTGTATAAAATCCACCGAGTTTATTGTACAAATGGTAAGTGCTTTCACAAATAAATTTGCTTCATCAGACCTAATTGATCAAATGAGATAATTTCCTTTTTATACTCAATTAAATTCAAGCTAAGCAATCCTACATTTACACATTTAAAGATGTACTTACATATTTAAAATATAACCCAAAAATATATTAAAAACATTGTAAAAATACATACTAACTCAAATAAAATCTGCATTATTTCCCAAGTCTCCTTGTTCTCAGTTTTGCTGTAATAGCTGTATGGTCATTTAGCCCCTTGCCCAAATGGGTTCTAAGCCTGACAATCCATGCAAGTTCCTATGTCTCTGTTCTGTTAGATATAGCTCCCAACCTCTCATCATCATATATTAACTCTATCACTCGAAATCTAAACTGATGACTATCATCATTCTCAATCGTGTGCTTTGCTAAGGCACTATACATATGCCCTCACCTATAACAATACATATGGTCGCAAATTCGTTCACGAAGGTGTCTATTCATCTTCCCTCTATAAAAGGAAGAACAGATAATACACTGGGCTAAATATATAAGATTTTTACTATTACAATCAGCACCAATGTCAAAATTATATACTTTATTAGTATTGGGGTGCTTAAACTCTATACCTTCATGTATAAAGGTGCAGAAATTACAGCTTCCACATTTAGTGGTCCCCATACCCATACCAAATCTAATTTCATGTGTTTCACTTTTAGGATAGCATAACATTCTCTTCAGATTCTTAGTAGTTTTAAATGAAATATATGGTCTTTCCACCACTATTTGAAGTTTTTGATCATCTGTATGTAGTATATTCCAATTTTGTTGTAAAATACTCCTGATCATAGCATGATCTCTGGCATAGGAGAAAATAAAAGGTGTCTTATTCATTGTCCTATTCACCATGCAATAAATTAGAACAAAACTTTGAAAGACAGTTATTAATAATATAATATTGCAATAATTAATATACATTTAAGTTGTTTATGTATGTATAAATGAGTTCTGCTTTGGTATTTTCTGTGGATTTGCATATAAGGCTGGTGAGGGTTGATAGAGGGACTACCTTTGAGTAGGGGAATCACAGTGGCTTTTTTCCAGGTGAAATAAGAAATCCTATCTACCATCTCATTCCAGGCCAGTACACACACATACACACACACACACACACACACACACACACACACACACACACACACACACACCATGGACCCCAGTAGAATGATGCCAACTATTTGCCAATTTGGAAAGCCAATTATCTTGTCAAACATTCAAAGTAACATAGTACAATTCTGCTGTAATATATCCTTTGGAGAGAGGTGCTGCCTGTATGGACTCTAAAAATTCTATTTTTAACATAGAAGGTGGATAGAGAAAGAGAGAGAGAGAGAGAGAGAGAGAGAGAGAGATCAGAATGAATCCTTAGGAGATGGGAGATTTTATTTAAATGGTAAACATATTTTTCTGACCATCAGCTATCCCTTTGAATGTTTTATTTTTACTCTTTGGTACACATCTTTCACTGTTTCCATATACACTTGGAAATAATTTTTAACTTGTGGATGACTATTGGTCAAGGTAATACTATTTGAACTATTGCCACTGTTCAAACATTTAAAATCCCTAACTTATTATAAGGATAAACAGTAAGATGTGCGTTTGTTTCATTAAGATTTGAATAATTGGTGATAGCATACCTTAATGTTTGGGAAGGAGGGAATTTGGGTCATACAGTCAGCATTCCATTTACCCCACCATTCTGAAAATAGTTTATCAGTGTGTGTGTGTATGTGTGTGTGTGTGTGTGTGTGTGTGTGTGTGTGTGTGTGTGTGTGTGTGTGTGTGTGTGTGTGTGTGTGTGTGTGTACAAAATAATTTTTGTCAAGCTTAAATTACAGTTAAGGGTGCATTGATAAGCACTAGGCTTGATCTGAGGTGAGTGAAATCCTGTGGAGCCAATGATTATTGCTTAATCTGTAGCTGGGCAGTGCAGAAATTTAATCTTGGTGTTGCAGGACTCTGCTATTACTCCAGACAGCAATATGCATTTACCATATGCCCTTAAGACCAATCATCCTGGGTATTTTAATGGGTGCCAGAGGTGAGATTCAAAATTTATACTGGTCAATCCACTGTACAATCAAATATTGATGGCAGTGATGCAGGAGTTGAAACATATAGCCTCTGTAAATCACATATTAATTGGGGGCAGCAGTGATGGGAGGTTATATGCCTGTTCTCTCATACAGGCAATTGTAAAATAACCCATATGATAACCAAATATTTTGCTAGCAAGTCTTTTTTATACTCTTGCAAGTTTGCTCTACTAAGCTGATCAGCTACAGTTTTATACAAAACTTTTAAATCATATTTTTGTAAGTCAACAAAATTCTCCATAGCCATCCCAGTAGTTTTTGAAAAGATTAATTTATAGTGATTTATAGTGCTTTATATGCTTTATAGTGGTTTATGATGTGTTTTAACTCATCTGCAATGAATATAATCGTGAGCATTTAAAATAAAAGAATATAGCTGATACATTTTCCTGCATCTTTGCATAGTATGTCCTTGTGTCAGTCAAATCTCTTGATTTACAAGCTACTGGTCTGTCTTGCTGCAATGATACAGCTCTACGCACCTGTTAGCTATCATCCACATGAAGTGTTACTGGTTACATAACATCAAACATCAAAAAACTTGAAAGTTTGAGTCTCAGTCATCATTTTAAAACCTTAAAGCTACTATCTTGTTTCTGTGTCCCAAAGCACTCAGTATCATTCTGTAATAGCTTCCTGAGTTGTATTGCTTTATCTGACATGTTTGGACTGTAAATACTGCACTACATCAAGGAGTTATATAACAATTGACCTGACATGGGTTTTTTGCATATTCAGTATAGCATTGAGTTTATCATAGTCTGGTTTGAGACCTTCAAAAATCAAAACGTGATCTTTAAACCTTCAGGATTGAGGGTTAACATAATGATTAAGGTGTTTACCTCACAGAAGGTACAGGGTTTGATTCTCACCTTTAAGAGGGATTGGCTAGGCTTAAAATGGCCCACAAGGACAGCTAGCCAGGTACTTAACTATGAACTCATACATTTAGGAAGAGCAATACTAGTTTGACACCTGCCTGTATTCAGATGCAATTTCTTTGTCTCAGCCAGTAAAGTAACTTGATATGCTATATAGTATGCCCTTGCTTATTAGCTACCTACATCAGAAGATCTCCTATATTAACTATATCAATGTCTTCTGGCCCTTTGGTCATTTCAGTTACTGTTCTTTGTAGCCCTTCTGGGCTTTCGGTTAGCT
Organism: Protopterus annectens; assembly: GCF_019279795.1. Taxonomy (NCBI): domain Eukaryota; kingdom Metazoa; phylum Chordata; order Ceratodontiformes; family Protopteridae; genus Protopterus; species Protopterus annectens. Next base: position 804,929,327 of record NC_056748.1, read on the forward strand.
TCTTCTACCCTTATATGCCAAAACCATTGACTAATATCCAGAACAGATGAGAACTCAACATTAGGCATAGTTTGCAACAAACACTTTGAATCAGACAGCATTCCCTTTCAATCTACTTGTTTAAGTCTTAAGGGTCTATACATACTCTAAGCTTGGCTTGATTCACTACTGCCACAATAATACTGACAAAATGTTTGCACTCACTTAACACTTATATATATACTCGCCATATATTTCACTTACTGTTTAGTTTTACAGCCAACAGATATTGTAAGTCTGTTTGGTGAATGAATAACTGGTACAGTCTCAAGTTAAACCATAATGTAATACTGTCCTGGCATATGACCTAAACCAATGAATAAATCAGAATATCTGAAAACTCACCAGTATTTTGAGTGCTTCACTTTATAACTCTCAATGAAGTGTTCATGTGTTTTCCTGTTACTGCACATGCTAACAGTATTGGAAATGTTATTATTTCTATAATAATGTAGAAGCTTCCTTGGAGAAATGTGTATTTTGTCAGCTGTATACAGATTTGTGCTGCCTTTCCAGTTACTTCTGTATGTTCTCTTTCTGAGCATCATCAAAAAGGGAGTTAAAATGTTATACATTTTAAAATTATTATGACCTCTGCAAAGCTTACAGATATGAATAGCATTCTACAACATTCTTGCTCATGCCTGTAGTCACATTACTGGTACTACATTTACTACCTATTGCTTTTATTTTTATTCATTTTAATTTGGGCTTACCTCCATTGCTACAGCCATTGCTTTGCATGTTTCTAGTTCCTCAATCAAACATTTTAGAATGTTAATTCGCTCTGCTCACATGCAGTAATTAACAAGTTTCAGGTCTGGTTCCCTTAATAGTCTGCCTCTGACTTGTTAATTTTTGATGTTACATGCAGGTCTATCTTTTATCTCTGAATCGTGCAAGTCTCCAAATTTATTATTTTAATCTGTATTTAATTTTAGTTACAAAAGCATCACTTGGCAAGTTAATATCTTGAGTTTTAGTAGAAAACAATTGTATTACATATGAAAACGACTTCCTTGGCTTACGATATGACTGGAATCTGTCCACCAGTATTGCCAACTTGTTCTCTTCTTCCACTTTGAGACTAATAGTTCTAAATAGCTTTCTTGCCTCCTTGCCAGTGAAGTAAAGGAACATTGAGTAATGGACATTTGCTGTCTTCTCTCCAATTCACTCACAGTGAGATAAGGCTCAGTCTTTTGAATCCAAATCCAGTGTCAGATCAAAAACATAACAGATCACATCCTGAAAAATAACAGATTTGTATGTAAATAAATGCAACATGACGAAAGCAAAATTTGGTGCCAAAATTAGCTTTGTATCTAACACCATGCAGAATTTGCATAAAGTTAAATATTCACAAAACCAAAATGACTGAATGAAGAGGTGAGTAATGTCATGCATCCAACAGTAGTTTTGTCTCTAAAAAGTCCCATGACACACAGACCCTTCACAAGTTAATATTTATCTATCTGTCTGGGCATACTGAAATATGTCAAATCTCTTGTTAGTCGAACCAACAAAATATGGTTGACTACACAAATAGTTGACAGGTGTGTGAAACCACATTTCTCTGGGTAGGGAAATAAGCCGTTTCCTTCAGATCATGCAATCTCAGAATTAGTACATATAATTAGCAGGTGGTGTGGGGGATGCAGCCCCAACATGGGGTATGCACGGGGCTTACCCCCCTGCAAAAAAAAAATATATATTTTATTTTTTTAAGTTTAAATTTTTCATGTGCTTAGATTGTTGATCAGAGCATGCTTAGTAATGTGCCGAAGTTTGCAAAGTCGACGTTTTGTGGTCAGTTTTGTAAACATCGATCTTTGGGTGTTTTGTGTAATTTCAGTACACCAATATATATATATATATATATATATATATATATATATATATATATATATATATATATATATAAAAGATTACATGTCCTAAACAACATGCCCTACATGAACTGACTCAAAGCCCTGTCATTATACTCTGTAGCCAACAGACTGCTAAGAAGTGACCTGTGCCTGGCATACAAGGCATCTTCCGACCCTTTACTGATGGATTTACTGTACAACAGCAAGTCAAATGGCATGAGAAATACTCTGTCTAGGGATCTAAACCTCTTCTGCAACATCAACAAGATGGTTTGGAGGGACAGGTATATCTCACAGGGGATACCACTGCTGTGGAACAAACTCATCTACATAAAACAAAGTTCATCCTTGTCTATATTCAAGAACAACTTAGATCTATTGATGGGAGGCAGAAAATCAACCCCAGGACTGCCCCCTGTACTATTAATGGTGACAGGCATCTCCTAAATGTTTTATCCCATGCATGGGTCACTTCAAATTATCTATGGCATGATCCTACTTATTTTCATTAGAGGTAATATATAATTATTGACCATGGGATGTGTAAGGCCAATCTATAACCAAATGGGATAGGTTGTTTTGAGCACAAATGGGAAATCGACTAAGCTTAAACTGAACTACAAAGGCAAATAGCCTCATATTTGCCTATGAGCTTATGAATCCAATATATATATACATATATACGTATATATATATATATATATATATATATATATATATATATATATATATATATACACACATAGCCGGCGTTAGGCAACCGCGGAACCCGCGGCCGCGGGGAGCCTCCGATCATCTGCCCATGAAAGAGGGCCTCCATGCAGCAGCCGCAGGGTTTCTTCTTCTCCGTCATTCATTCCTCCATATCTTGTAGACGTCCGCACAGCTACATGATGTCACCGTATGATCGCAAACTTTTTTCCGTTTTTTTTTTTTTTTTTTATGAATTTTAAATTGTCTGTAAGCTGCCTTCAGTCGGGTCCACTTCAATGAAGCAAGGGACCTCATTGGCTGCAACAGACAAGGAAGTAAGTTGTCTTTTTTTTTTTTTAAACTGGGGCAGTTCTGGGACTTTTCTGCCTTTTACTACAACGTTTTGGTCTGCAGACTTCCTTAGACCTTGACTCTTGCATTGTTAAAGTTTTGTGGTACAGTTTGTGCTTGGCTTCAGAAACGTGGAGTAGGCAGTGTATGTTAGATTTCTGTTATAGTTCAGCAGTATGTAGTCTGTAAAGGGAACTCTGGGAAAAAAAACAACAATGATTTAAAGCATGTAATGAGGAAGGTTGTAGTGATTTTACAGCAATAAATAATAACCATTGGTCAATACCAAATGTTAGCTTGTGGTATATTGGGCTCATAGGTAAGTATTAGGGAATAAGTCAGCAGACCATTACAAACCTAGCCAATAACCCATTATCAAGAACCCTGCCCAATTCAAGCAGGGCAGTACAAATCAGACCAAAGGACATTTTCAGGCTGGCTATCTAATTACCAGTTTACCTTAAAAGTACTAACGGTGATACTCTGCTTGACATTGTGGAAGTTTGTTCAAGAGGTGGGGATACACTGTAAAATGTATAAAATATATCTATAATACCAATGTGGCTTATTTGTTGTTGAGATTTAGTTCCTTTAACCTGGTATTTATTGCTCCATTTATTTTGTGAAGAAATAGAAGGTCAAATATGGTTGGATTTTTCATGGCTTAAAAGGCCAGATGCAGATCCCAAAAAAAAATCTATAAGAGAGATATATGTACACACACACACACACACACACACACACACACACACACACACACACACATATATATATATATATATATATATATATATATATATATATATATATATATATGGGTCTACTTCTAAATTTCTTACTTTCATGAAGTTTTGAAACTTTGAACTGTTTAAATGGATCTCATGTACAGAGCGTAATGGTATATTCACTGTTTTCTTTGCTGTAATGCAATCTCAGACTTGGTACATTTAATTAGCAGGCAGTTTGGGGGGCACGCTCCCTCATGTGTCAATTTAGAGTGTCCAATCCACCTATTGCATGTCTTTGGAATGTGGGAAGAAACCCACACTAACACAAGGAGTACATGCAGAGTCTGCACAGAAGGCACCCCAACCAAGAATTGAACCAGAGAACCCTAGTGTTTTAGTATACTCAGTCCTACACATTTGTGGTACGATAACCAGGATCAATAGAACAGAGCATCTTTGGTTTATTGCTGCAGTGATGTGGAGCAGAACAGGGTAATGACAGCATGCAGAGTAAATCCATGTATTTGTAGTGACCTTGCTAACTAAAGTGTCACAAAGGTGCAAGACTAGGTCATGCACAATACAGTGACTGTTCCAAGACATGGTATTTCTCACCAGAAAACACTGCAAAGAGCAACCTTCTTGCAAACTGCAGTATGTGAATATCACTCGAGGTGGCTGAAATCACATGCCCACTTCTGTCCTTGTTACAGTGAAAAAGAAAGGAGTGTATAAGAGAGTATGAAAGGAGGAAAGCAAGAAAACAGAAGCACACGAGGGAGAGAAAAAAATACAGTGATATGAAAAAGGTAGTAAGGTAGGGTACCTTTTTTGGGAGAGATCCACTCTAATTTAAATAAAGACAAGAGGTAAAGAGAGCTATGAGGAGGTATTTTATGCAAGGAAAGGCTGAAAAATAAAAGCAGATGTAGGACTATGTTTTGGAAAAAAAAAACAAATGCAAAAGAGTATAAACAGATGGGTGGTTCTGCACAGAGAAGACTGGGTTGGAAATTGTTGGACAAATACATGGGGGATGGTGATGGGGAGGTTTTACCATATGTAAAATGTGGGGCAGGATACATATAAAGGAAGTCACACCAGTTAGGGTGCTAGACAGGGGATGTCAGGGTGGCTAAGATGGTAACCAATACAGGACCAGTGTTGGATGATCAACATTTCCAGATGGTGACTGACCCTCTGTGGCCCAAAGTTAAGGGGGTGCCACTCCAGTGAATCTGCAGTTAAGTATACAAGGTTCTCTATCTTGACAAGACACTTTGAATACATTGTCCAAAACAGCAGCCTCAGTGTTTGGTTAACAGGTAATGGGATATCAGCATCCACATAACAGGTAGTCTTCACCCCTGTGCAGTGAACAAGTCATACCCCCTCTCATAAGTTGCAACAGAAAAAGCTGACAATTAATGTGCCTGGGTCATCCAGTGTTTCTCTTGCTCATCGGGTGGATCTACAGAGTGAAGACATAATGGGGAAAGCGTCATATTGGTGACATGTCATTGAAACCAGTGCTGTAGCTAAAGTGGTGCAAATGGTATGATTGCCCTAGGTGCAAGCTGTTATGGGGCGTGAGGAGCAGTGCAACTGAGTTGAATGCAAGAGCAGTACAGCTAACTTCAGATTAACTTTTTTTGTCCTCATCTTCGGAGGAGCTTTCTGGGAGGTGGCACTAGACTTTGATCTAGCAATGAGTTTGAATGGGTATCCATCATTGCTATTTGCCTTAAAGTTCCATGTATCTCTGTCATGCTGACAGTTATTCCTGTCTCCTGTGACACTCGATCCTACTTAGCATAGCCGGTGTTATTTTTTTTCTGCCATTACTTTCATGTAAAGAAGTCATCTGTGCAGATTTTTTTTCTCAATAATACATTTTTATTGTTTTATTATATTCCATACAAAGTTAAAACAAATACAAAATTAAAAAAACTACCAACTAATGTAACTAACAATAACACCATAACATATATACAATATTTACATGAATGCTTCCAAGTAAAACAGTAAATTATACAAGAATAATATAAAAATAGTTAAGATAAATTCGAATAATGAACAGTTTGCTGTTACAAAGTCTTTTAGAAGTGTAACAATAATTCTTGATACATTCAAATTTGAAATATTACGCTAATATAATATTAAATACTTGTTCCCATATTTTTGGATTATTAATATTTTTATTATGTTGGTTCAAAAGTAATTTGTGAGCTACTATATGCCTTATTGCTAAAACTCTAAAGTTATTCCATGATGTTTTGGATGGGTCTAACCAATTAGTAGCTATATATAGCTTCATTAATAAGAAGATATTAATTAATACGATACTTTGAGATCTAGAAAGTTGTTTGGGGGGAATATGCAAAATCATGAATTTCCATGACAATGTTGTACTTTGATAACCCATCTTCTGAAGTTGTATCTTTAGCGAGTTCCAAAGTCTGTATATGCATTTGCAACTCCAGAACATATGAAGAAGATCGGCAGCTTAGTCGTTACAGTATGGACAAATTGGAGAATTTTTAGAATTAAATTTATGCAGGCTAAGGCGTGTATAATATGCATTATTCCATATCATCAACTGGGTATACATCAATTTTTGAAAAGAAATAGATTTTGTAGTGAAATCAATTGCTTTTATAATATGACTTTCTTCTGTTGATGGAATTTTCTCTTTCCAATATTTTGACAAAAGAACTTTATCTTGTTATCTGAACTCTTTTTTTTTAATTTATTTGCTGCTGTTTTAAATTTAATATCTTGTTGGAGAGCTTGCCACAAATTTGAGCATTTGATTATAATCTCTTCTCTGGGTTTAAAATTTTTAAAGTAGCTTATAGAAAGTTCCCTAATTTGTCTTAAAATAACAAGATAGTTTTTACGTAAATTTAATTCTTTTCTTATCTGATTAGCCGAGAATTTGAGAAATATATAGATGTCAATTAAAGTTAAATTGGCAATTAATGGGAATTCTTTGAGATCAATTAATTGATTATTTAACCTCAAGTTAGGGTTCCTGTGAAAGGGTTGAAAAACCATCATATGTTGAGCAAGATCTAGTGATTGAAATAAGTTTTGTATAGATGTTACATATAGTTTAATGTGATCCATTATTCCATATAATTTCAAAGTATCTTTTCCTAAAAAGGGTATTGCTTTAGGATTAATATTCAAATTTAGGATATATTTATAGTTCAGGACTACCCAAGTAGGCATCCATTTAGTGCTAGTTATATTGTAATTAGCAATTCTCAGAAGCCTGTTTGAGTTTACTATTAAATAGTAAATTTCAAAATTTGGTAACTCCAATCCTCCTTTATTTTTTGGAGTCATTAATTTATCATAGGAAATCCTTGTTTTCTTTGGCTCCCAAACGAATTTAGCCAATTCTTTGTGGATTTGTTTAAAAAATGTCTTCGAGATTACTACTTGAGCAGGCCTGAAAATATATAATAATCGTGGTAATACATTAATTTTAATAATTGATACTTTTGCTAACAGTGGTAATCGTGGATTCTTCCATCTCCCAAAATCAGATAATATTTGATCACAAACTTTTTTAATGTTAGTAGTATAAAAGTCTTTATCATCTGTAGAGAAGCCAATACCCAAGTATTTAATGTTATCTTTAAACATTACTTGTCCCACCAGAGGCAACAGTGAAAAAGGTTTGGGAGTTCTCAAAGGGAAAATACTAGTTTTTTTTAAAATTAATTTTATAGTTGGAAACTTCTGAAAAGTTATCTATTGCTTTTTGTATCTTTTTAGTGTCTGAGATTGGAGTTGTGCAATAGATATTCAAATCATCTGCAAACGCTGCCATTGATATTTTTGTTCCGTAAACTATTGGGGCATTGTGGTATATATTCTGTTTAATATATAAGAATAAAGGTTTGATATATATATTGAATAATAAAGGGGACAAAGGACAACCCTGACGTGTTCCATTTTTGATTTGTATTCTTTTAGAGAAATTTCTATTAATGTACAATGTGGTATAAGGATTACTATATAAAATTTTTAACACTTGAACAAACTCTTGAGATATATTAAAATATGGTAAAATTTCAAACAGGAAGTTTATATCAGCCCTGTCAAAAGCCTTCTGCCCATCAATTATAAGCGCATACATATTAAGATTCTTCTGTTTAGCATACACTATCAAAGTATGAAGTGTAAGTGTATTATCACTAGTTTGTCTAGTTGCCATAAAACCAGCTTGTTCCCTAGATATTATATGATTCATTATTTTTTTAATTTAGCAGCTATAATAGAGGTTAAAATTTTCATATCTACATTAATTAATGATATTAGTCTATAATTATCAGGGTTTTGAGAAGCAGAATTAGGTTTAGGTATAAAAATAGTTTTTGAAGCATTGAAATGGGGATCATTGATTTTATTCTTAATTATGTAATTAAAGACATGTGAGAGTATTTTACCAAAGATATTATCAAATACCTTATAAAATTCCACTGTCAAACCGTCAGGACCTGGTGACTTGTGCGATTTCATATGTTGAATTGTATATATTACTTCTTCAGATATCGGTTTAATCAAATCTCTTTGAATATTATCTTCTATTTCCGGAAACTTAATAGTTTGTAAGAATTCATTACTAATCCTATGTGGGGATGAGTCATTTTGCCCACTATATATACTAGTATATATCTGCTCAAAGACATTAATGATATCTTAAGTTTTAGAATAAGTTGTATTTCTAAAATGTGTTTCTGAAATTTGTACTACTGTTCTCGATTGATTAAGTATTCTAGCTAATGCCCTTGATGGTGTTTGAACATGATTGGCATACCTCACTAACATCCTATGTTCCTGAAATGTCAACATACTATTTTGGATTAAGAAGAGATCTTTTTGACATTTGAGTAATTCCACCTCTGTTTGAGCATTAAAATTTTTAATCAATTCTTGATCCAGTGTCTTAATTTTAACTTCCAGTTTTTGAATATCTCTGTTTTGTATTTTTTTATAATATGAAGCTTTTTGCAAAAAGATCCCTCTTATTTGTGTTTTAACTGTAGCCCATTCAATGTCAGGTACATATTGTTGTTTCTTTAGTCTATCTAATAAATATTTAAGGTGATCTATAATTTCATGTAATATTTCCTCCTTATTCAACACATTTGGGTTAAGAGACCAGTTAAAACCTCTTTGCACTGGGTCTCCATTGATTCTTTAGCAAAACTTAGTGAAATTTTTGAATGATCTGATAAATAACGTGCATGTGTAACAACTAAGGGTTCCAAATTAACCATTATTCTTGAAATCAAGAAGAAATCTATTCTGGACCACATTTTATGACATGTTGAATAAAAAGTATAATTATTTGTGCTATTAATAATATTTAAATACAGAGTAGGATCGTATAATTGGAAGTCTTCCTTAATATCACTTAGTGCTGATACAGCTTGTTTATTAAATGCTCATTGTGGACAAGATCTATCCAACTTCGGATTTTGATAAGAATTCCAATCTCCTCCAATAATTATATAATATTTATCATATTGTGTCAAAATTGGATATAATGATGCTATGAATAGTTGCTGGTCATTACAGGGTGCATAAACATTTAACAATAAAATAGGTTTATCAAACTGGGTAGATAAAAGAATAACAAAAAACCATCTTCCATCTTTATCTGTTTTAGAGTCTAAAATCTTTCCCTTATATTTATTTTTAATAATTATAGCTACCCCAGCACTATTAGTTTTACCTTCTGAGGCTATTACTTCTTTAATCCACTTCTTTTTTTTATATCAACCCATTGATCATTAGTTAAATGTGTTTTTTGAAGTAGTATAAACAACGCCTTAGCCTGCAACAATAAATGTAAAAATAACTTCCTCTTTTTTAAGCTCTGGAGCCCTTTAATGTTCCATGAGTCTACTTCCCACATTCAAAGGGTTGTTTATAAAATAAAAGTTTAAAAGGGAAAACAAAAAGAAAAAGTAAAATGCCTTGAAAAACATACGTAATTTGGAAGCATTCTTGACATCCCGTCCTATACCAGTGCCTACCCACTCTAACCCTGGACCAGGACATATATAGGTCTTGTATAATATAGTAGACTGAAAAGGTCAAAAAGACAAAGAAACATAAAAACTTCAGATTATAAAACCTCAAACACATCTCATAATTGAGACCTTGATAAACTAACCTAACTATTACAAAGTCTAATCTAAACATTCCCTAACAAACACTGCTGTTCATCTACATCTTGGATTAATTGTTATTGAAATAAATCATTTTAAGGATATAACATTACTGTAAAAAGGCTTTTAGTAACTTTGATTAGCAAGCTATATATACTTAACATACATTACCTATTATAGTCAAAAAATGTCATTTTGAGAAGTAGAAGTTTAACAAATGGACAAAATTTTCTTCTATTGTGGAAAAAAGCTATATTATAACCCTATATAGAAACACACATACATTTAAATAAAAATGTCCCTTATTTATATATTGTAAACTATCACTATCTTCTAATATTGTAAACCAGTGTCCAAATAATGTAATATATAACTATCACCTCTGAGTAAAAATATATAGGTTATATTATATGTTATAAAGTTATAAAATGTACTAAAAGTCCCATATTTAACAATACTCCCTACACCCTCTTAATCTATTATAAACGACAGGGTTTATATTAGTATCTAACTAGCAAGTGTATAAAGATGTTCCTATGTGCTTAAAATATCATAACAGTACATTACTTGATTGTAAAATGTCTTTGCAGGGCTAAAAACAAATCCTTTTGGGTTTCCAAGCCTGGAAACCATGTAGAATACTCGTGATGGGGGACCGCTATTACAACCGGACTTCCGGAAGCGCCACATCAAAATCTGCCCCCTCGGCAGCACTGAAGGCATTTCCTGTCTTCTTGTCGACGAAAACAGCTTGTAGAAGGTATAAAATTTTGGAATATGACTGCAGATAGCCCGGATCAGCAAAAAACAACAACCCTATTAATCCAAAAGAGGCCTAAAGCATTTCAAAAGAAGACAAAGGATTAACAAGACCTCGAGCCACAATAATCAGCAAATCCGACCTCAGGCAGCCTGTCAGTCCCAATGGAAATTCAGTTCAAGTCTCAGAAGCAGGTACACTCTTAAAAACCTTCAGAAAAGTAATTTTTGCTTCATTTTTTGTAGAAACAGAATATTTAGTCCCATCTATCGTAAATGTTAATATATTAGGATATTTCATTTGGAATTTAACCTGTTTATCAATTAGAAACCTACAGAAAGGAGATAAGGACTGTCTGGCTTGTCTGACATGTTGAGGTAAATCTTGGGACAGAGAAATTTTGTTGTTTTTCCACATGATACATCCTCCACTTTTTTTAGCAGTTGTAAGAATTCTGCTAACATCCTGATAATTGAGTATTTTAACATATACAGGTCTTGGAGTATTAGAAGCTTGTAGTTCTCTCAGAGCTCTGTGTGCCCTTTCAATAATGATTTGTTTTACCATGTCAGAGTCATTTAAAAGCACTGTAAATATTTCTGTTATAGATGGGATTAAATCATTATATTGCACAGATTCTGGAATTCCTCTAATAATGTTATTCCTCCTGGATCTTGCTTCTAAATCAGTAATCTTGCTTTGAATAGCCTGAATATCCAAGTCATGCGTATTTGTTTTTTTTACCAGTATTTTTTACTGGTAAAGTTAGTTTATCTTCATTTTCAGAAATCCGAGCTTCAGACTTTTCCATTCTTTCAAGTAGTTGGTTACAAGAATTTCCAAACGTTTGTATTTGGTTGGTTAATTCTTTCAGAGCTTCTTGAATGGGTAACAAGGCATTTCTGATGTCTTCCATATTTAGTGCTTGATTGGATTTAGTTTTAGTCCCTGGCTTTTGTTGTTCTTGTTGTTTAGTAATTCTTTGTCTTTTGGAAATCACATCTTTTTCCGGTGACTGCAGTTCTGAAAGTTTTGTTTTAGTAGTGGTTATGTCCATATTTTTTTCCTCTTTCGACATCTTATCCCATCACAAAAGTTTACAGTGTATAGAGCACACGGTTCCTTTGTTTGATTCACTTTTCAGAGCCAGCTAATCTATTACAATCCTGTTGAATAATGTATTATTTTTCGGTTTTTCTTCTTCCTACAGAATAGTTGAATGAAGTTGCAGTTATTTTACCGTAGATTTAATGTTAACAAGTTCTTAGTATCAATTCTAGGTTTAGATTTCCTCAGGGTATATGCAGAGATGCAGTTCGGCAGTGTTCACAGAATGGCAGCCATCTTTGAATCCCATCTGTGCAGATTTTTAACCATGTTCCAAATCCCCCCAGTACTGTAAATTCACTAACTCTTGAAAGCCTTCTGTCAGTGGAGTTGTGAGAGATGACAGGAGTCAGGCACCCGCTACAAGCTCCCATCCCTGTCATTAGCCAGTGTGGAGTTGTGAGAGATGACAGGAGTCAAGCGCCCCCTACAAGCTCCCATCCCTGTCATTAGCCAGCATGGAGCTGTGAGAGATGACAGGAGTCAAGTGCCCCCTACAAGCTCCCATCCCAGTCATTAGCCAGCAGCCTGGTATGATGAAGGCTGTATGGGAGGGTTAATATGGTTGTGGAAAAAAAAGTTTCATGTAGTTAAAGGCTCTGGTTTCTTTAATAAACATTTTGATGTATGCTTTCTTTATTTCCCCACCTTATGTCTAAACAGCTTATAAGGATATGTTAGACTTTCAATACAAAAAAGTCATAATCATTTTCTAGATAAAAATATTATGGAAAGTTAAACTATATAACAAGAAATGCTGTAGGAACAGACAGTAGATATAGACATATGCATCTGCAACTATCATGATATTTGTATTTTACAGTTATTCCCCCTTTCAGCCATGCAATAACTTTTGTGCATAATTGACTCTACTGGAAAACTACCTAGCGAATGTACTGTGGTTACCCTCATTTCATTTGCTGAGTGTTTATTAGTCCTGCTTTAACAGTAATCCTGTGATAAAATGCATCCATAGTTCTTTTTAAATGCCACTGGTGAGTAATATCCCATATAACGGCACAAACTCCATGATTCTCATGCGAGTATATGCTGCACAGTATCCTCAAGATAGAATATGAATGACAGAATGCATGCTGAGGCTGGGCTAGCCATCTGACAGTGTAAAATATGGCTGTAGGTGATTCAGTCATGTTAACTAGTGTCACCAAATGGACATGGGTATTTGCTGGTGATAAATGGGTTGAGGACCAGAACTAGTGCAACCTGCACCAGGGACCCATGCTAATGGAGGGAGGGGTGTACATGCCTCTGTTGACCAGTGTGTGCCTGCCATAAAGTCCAGTAGCCCTGAGTCAATAAGCTACTGGCTGGCTTGTGTCCAGTTAACCAGCCTGGGTTACTTGGGATACCACTGTTGATAAAAAGCTAGACATAAAACCAATCAACCTGCCAAACATGAACTAAGAATTGCTACACTCAGTGTAGGTTCACTGACAGGATGGAGCTTAGAAGCAGATGACATAATGGTATGAAGGAGGCTGGACATTCTATGTATGGAAGGGCAGTGAAGCAAAGCCATTTGGCTTGGCATCCAGAGACTACTGCTCCGGAGGAATTCTGTCTGGAAAATGGCTTGATAGTAGCCAACAAATGGTTCAAAAAGAGGGACAGTCACAAGATCATATACAAGAGTGACCAACATGCAACTCAGGTAGAAGTCTCCTAATAAGAAAAAGGCACTGGGGTAGAATCAGTAATTGCAAAGTCATCCCCAGTGAAACAGTCCGCCCACAGCATAAAGCACTGGTTGCCACAATCAGCTGCAAGCAGTGGTCAGAGAAGGTTCTAAGGTCAATAGAGACCAGGCTGAAGACCTGGAAGTTGACTAGAGAGAAAGTACAACATTTGAAGGAATTACTCATGGCTCTAGCACCCTAAGTAGAAGGGTGGTAGGATGCACACTGTAGGACAGATTAAGAAATGTGAACATCAGATCAGAAGCCAAAGTAGCTCCAATTCCAGAAAATATCAGACAGAACAGATTTCTGCTTTTCTGCACATGTGCCTGCACCACAGTAGACAATGTGGTGAAAAAGATTTGGGACGGACAGGAAGAAGTTAAGAAGAAATGAGGGCATCCAGCAAAGAGGTGAATGGATTGTGTGATTGAAGATCTATGACAGTCTGGCATGAGTGTCGAAGAGAGCAGGAGTGTGACATTGAATCGAGAGAAATGGCAAAAGTTAACATGACACCGTTACCCCATGTAGAAAATGTAAAAAAGAGGGTTGATGTTGATGATAAAATGAAACAATAAATTTATTGAACCACATTGGCACTTCCCTACTCATGTAGCAGGGTACATTCCAGCGATGGCTTTAGAGCTTAATGACTGATAAGCTTGGTGCCATACATGGAGTAGAACAACACTTAGGGGAAGCTTGGAGCAAGGGTACGGAAGAAGTAAGGATTTTAACTATGGTAAAGGGAAAAGAAGGCAATCATGGGAATTAAGCAGACATAAACACTTAAAGGCCTTTAATGATCACCTCTATAGTGATCTTTAAATGGTGCTGGATGAGCTTGGCAGGGAAGGGGGTGTGACAGCAATTTGGTCACACTTTATATTCTTCAGGGTAGGGTCCCCAACTTGAAACTTGCTGGGGGCCCCCAAAATCCTAGCACCGGCCCTGTATATATATATATATATATATATATATATGTGTGTGTGTGTGTGTGTGTGTGTGTGTGTGTGTGTGTGTGTGTATGTGTGTGAATGCACATAAGTGTGAAGGCCTTAGCAGCACTCAGAAATTAGTGAGTACAGACAAAGGTCAATGCTGGTAAGTGTGAATGGCAATAGTTTGTCTAAGGATTTAGTTCCCTGTTGGGTTAGTTTAATTAGGTGGTTGTGGGTGGGTTATGTTTGTTTTTGTGGTAGATGGGGATTGCTAATCTAAATGCAATACATTAAACATATAAAATTCCAAGGTTTGTTGAATTTAGATGAGTTTTAATACCTAGAGCCTAATATTTTACATTAAAGCTCTAGTGTACATAATTTGCTTCTGCCACTTCCTTCCTGAAAGATAAATACAGTAAATGTATCACTGTCTATATATATTAAAACATAAATATTGCCTGTATATCACAAACAACCTTGAAGTATAAGTCTCACTCAAATGTAATAGGAATGCAAATCCAAAAGGTAGTTGAGACTGGGGAGTCAAAACAAGATGGGACTTGAACAGGTACAGGATATTAAGAAGCCTGTACCGTAACAGGTACAAGCAAGCAAAATCTGAGGGTAATGCTACCCAGTGCTAGAAGTCTAAACCTCAAAATGCACTCACTCGAGGCATTCCTTAAAATGGAGAACATCAACATCTGTGCAGTGACAGAGACCTGGTTCAAGGCTCCAGAGAGCACCCCTACATTACCAGGCTATTATTCATACCACATTTTTCGGTCACTTAACCTGGACTGAAACACTAAAGGCGGAGGCATATCCATATTCATTAAGGATATTTACACCTCCAGGCTAGTTGCTCAGCATAATGCATCCAAGATTATCCAACTAACTCTGGGCAAGACTGCAATCCAAATTGTAGCTTGCTACAGATCCCTCACCATGCCCCTGGATTCCCACTCCTCATTTCTTGATACATTGGAGAATATTATGGTACAACCTAACACCCTAATAATGGATTATTTCAACTACCCCACCATTAACTGGGAAAACTACTCATGTACTAACTCTTTTGCTCAACGTTTTCTGGAATTCATAAATTCCAATGCTTTGGATTAACATATCCACACCCGCACCAGGGGCAGCAATATCCTCGACCTGGTCATTACCAACATGAGCAACCAGTGTTCCACACCAGAGGTCAATTCCTCGTTTGTCAGACCCGACCACAAGCTAATCACCCTAGACATCCACATCCTGCCCCCACCCCCATTAGGGAAACCATCATAAAAAATTTCTCCAAAGCCAACTTCATGCTTCTTAAGACAGAAGTGCCAAACTTCACGACACCCATGCAGACGGACAATAGAGGTACAACTGCTGAATCCTACACAAATGCATTTTATAAGCACTTACATGAGTGCATGGATTGTGCAATCCCTAACAGAACCAAGATGCTAGCCTCAAAAAAAAATGAAGCCCATCTGGTGGTCCCCTGCCATAAACAAACTCTACAACAGAAGAAAGAAACTGTTGCAAAAAAATATTAAAATCCCATGATTGGAAGAACTCCCTGGTCAGCCTCAGTAAAAACCTGAGATCCCTCATAAAATCCTCCAAAGCTAGTTACAAAAACAAAATCGCAACTGATTCTAAAGACAACCACAAAGTGTTCTATAGCTATGTCAAGAATCTCAATGGCAACACTCCGATCTGCTCTGAGTTACAGCACAATGGCACTAAATATACTGAACCAACTGATATTGCCAACATCCTGTCAAATTGGTTCAGTGCTAACTTTACCCCCCTCTCACCCCCTAAGGGGCCCATCTCTTTACCAGAAGAATGCAAAGTTCCTGTAATCATGGCTGCACAGGTAAAAAACACACTCTCCAAAGCCAAGAGCACAGCATCCATGGGATCTGACAACATCCCAGGCTGTGTTCTACATGAACTACAGAATGAGCTGGTAACCCACCTAAGTACCATGTTCAATCATAGCCTCACCTCAGGCTTTGTGCCCACTGAATGGCGCACAGCAACTGTTATCCCACTCCACAAAGGGAGAGCCCCATTAGCCTGATGAGCCTGTTCTGCAAGGCTATGGAATGTATCATCATGGAACTTATAAACAATGACATTGGTAATCTCCAAACTCTGGACCCCACCCAGTTCGGGTTTGTAAAAGGCAGATTATGTCTCCTAAACCTGATAGACTTCTTTGAAGCGGTCACCAAAGTCGTAGATGAGAGTAAGGTGGTTCACACAGCCTATCTAGATCTTGCCAAGGCTTTCAACACCATCCCCTACTCTGGAATTATAGATAAACTCACTAAACTAGGTATAAATCCCTATGTTCACAAGATGGATTGCCAACTGGCTCACCGACAGGACCCACACTGTGAAAGTAGCAGACTCCAAATCCGACTTCAGACCAGTGACAAGTGGAGTACCACAGGGTTCAGTCCTGGGTCCTCTCCTGTTTGGTATCTACTTCTTAGAAGTACAGGCTAACACAGAAGGTCTTTGGCTAATGAAGTTCACAGATGACTGCAAACTAAGAGCCATAATCGAATCTCCTAATGATGTGGACATCTTACAAAAGGGCCTCACTGATACAGATGTCTGGTGTCAAAGCCATGGCCTCATGCTCAATACCAAAAAGTGCATTGTCATCCCTTTAGGTAAAAACTCTGTACCCATGAACTACCACATAGGCGGTAGTCTACTTAACACCAAAAGTGTGATAAGAGACCTTGGGACACAGGTGGACAGTAGTTTCTCCTTTGATAATCACATCACCACAAAAGTCAGGAAATCCTTCTACGTGGCACACCTCATCACAAAAGGTTTCTCATCCAGGAAAAAAGAGGTCATTGTTTCCCTCTACTCATCACTCATTAGACCCATTATAGAGTACAACGCCCCTTTTGGTATGTACCTCACAAGACATCTACAACAACTAGAAAGGCCACAGAAATACCTCATAACGAGGATCACCGGCCTCAAACAGATGCCCTACGCAGACCGTCTCAAAAAACTACAGCTTTACTCCATCACATATCACCTACTCAGAAGCGATCTCTGCCTAACATACAAAGCTATGTCAAACCCAGAGCTGTTGGACATGCTTCACTTAAAGAAATCCCAATCCCTCCGAGCTACACAGTCTAGGGACCTAAACCTTGTCATCACAATAAACAGAACATGTTGGAGGGATAGATTCCTGTCCCAGAGACTTCACATACTCTGGAACAAACTACCTATCTATATCAAACAAAGCTCCTCATTAGCACTCTTCAAGAAAAATCTTGATGACTGGATGGGAGATAGGAAATTCAGCCAGGGGATCACTTCTGTGGCATTGCTCAACAGGGGCACAGGAAAATAATTTTCTTGGGTGGCAAAAGCCAGGGTACCTTTTTGGCTAGGCTTATATAGGCCCTGTTGCCAATAGCCTAGTACCTACCTATGAACCTATAAGAAAAAGGACAGTGTGGGTGGGAATGTGACTGATGTGGCTAAAGTGAGCATTGCTTTGGTTAGCTGAAATTTGGACCCGAATTTTAAACACTGGGATTGTCCCTTTAAACAAATAATGCTATATGCCTTTTGCTTTGAGGGAAAAATCAGCTGTGATAGTTCAATCTCCTGAGAGAAATGCTTAGTATGAAATCAGTATGAAGACTGAATGCAGCACCATTCATACAAAGAAATGAGGAAAGGACTGATACAAGTCAGGTACGAAGCAATGCTACCTTAATAGTACACAGCACATAATTCATTAATTTTCACTGTCAACAGCAGTTTACCAGCCATTTAAAACTTACTGCAATAAAGACTTCAGCTTCAGCAGCAGGGTTGAAAACGACTATCATTATGGACGCCCATTAAGATGACTTCACAGTTCTGTTAAGAGCAAAGAGTTATGTTTTTGTTTTGCAGTTTTTTTGCCAGGTATTCATTGAGGGTCTATATTGAATAATCAAAAATTGAATTCACTGAACGGTATTTACATTGAAAATACCATTCAGCGAAATGTTAATATTGAGATTGATGTACAGTGAAGATTGGGAAATGTGCCCTTTCCTCACTATAGTGAGATCTCGGAGTTGGTATATATAATTAGCAGGGAGTGTGGGGGTGCAGCCCCCCTAAAGAGTGAATTTGCTGAATGGTATTTTCAATGTGAATACCATTCAGTGAATTCAATTTTTGATTATTCAGTATTGACCGATTCATTGAAGACGAACTGAACACACACACACACACACACACACACACACAACTGCAAACAAATTGCAGACTGCTAATTCACCTATCGTTATGCCTTTGTAATGTAGAAAATAGCTAAATTCCCCGGCAAAACTCCATGCAGAGGGCAGTCCAGTGAGGAATATTGCATTATTTACACAAGGCACACAGGATATGTTAAAATCATCATGATTTCAAAGTAATGGAACTACAGTTTTGTGTTCAGGAGAAAGTTTTGTCATGGGTGTAATTTGTGGTTTGGTGGAATATAGCATATAATCATAAATTACTATGTAATGTGTTTATAAAATGGTTCTGGCACACGGTGGCCTCTGTTGAATAAAATATATCAAAAGTCTGCATGCAGGCCCTTTTCCGGTACTCTGGGAATGTATCAGATAGCAAACACTATTCTATTTGCATGGACTTTCTTTAGAGGTTAGAACACTGCAGATAAGTCTTAGCATCACACAATGCTGCACTGTCATAACCAGTTAAGATCAAAGGTTCCTTCAAATGTGCTTTACCAGGGGCCAGTACTCTTAGAGACAGGAATGGGAAAGTACAGCAAAAGGCACACAAGTAATATGTCAGCTGAAGCTGCCCTGCAGATACAAGGCAGAAAATTCTCACAGTGTGATATATTAGCTCCCAAGTTTCACTGCCAAAAGGATGCATCATTATTTAAAAGTTATTTAAACTGTTCTGATGTTGATTTATTTTCAGAGATATTGATTTTTAGGCATTACCATGGTAACTGCATGAATTACGCACTTTCCCAGGGTAAGGAAATTAAGGCATGTACATTTTCAATTGCGTGTTATTCATATGGCAGTCTTCCTTAGGCTGCATCTTGTCAGTCAATCCAGTTTAAGGGTTCAGCTGCTGGGAGTTTACTGTTTGAGATATTTAAATTGCCTTTGTTCTGTGGCAATAACAAGATTTAAGTCACAGGCTCTTTTTGAAGCTGATATTGATTAATATTTTTGGCTAGTGGTTATAAATGCTGGATGCAGCACACAGAACTTAGTTCATTTTTTGCATTCATTTTGGGTAAACACTAGCCAGATTTAAGAAATGACCAAAATAGCCTGTACTGCACATATCTTAGTCTGAATTGCAAAACAACAAGAAACTTTGTTGACGAAAGTCCAGATGACACTAGATAAAATATGTCCAACATCAGAAATGAAAATGATTCTGGTTTATGCTTTGTTTTTGACTTTTTGGGATTTGGAAGTAGTAGACAAAAAATTACAAGGGAAAAGACAGCTAAATTATACTCAAGAAAAATGAGATCATACTGAGGGGAACAGAAATAATAACTTTACAAAGAAGGGTTAATATGTCCTTTGGTGGTGGTGGTGCTGCGGTAGCGTTGTCGCCTCACAGTAAGACGTTGTCCTGTTGGATTACCAGCTAAAGCATCTTCTCTGTGTGGAGACATGCGTAAATGGGCGTACCTTCGTTGAAGGTTGTGCGTCAGGGCTGGCAACTCAGTATGTAAAAATCTACTGCCAATCATTAGCGGACCGGAGTTCCGCTGTGGCGACCCCTAACCGGGAAAAGCCGAAAGATACAACAACAAAGAAAGGTTAATACATGAAAACAAATCAGCAGCATTTTGTTAGAAAATTTTATTATCAGAAAGCAAAAGCTGAATCACACCATTCTTGCATCAGAATCACTTCCTTCCTCAGTCAGCCGACAGATCTAAGGATAGGCCATATTGGAAATGTTTAAAAGATGACAGATCAAGTAAACCTTCCAATCTTCTGCTAAATGTGTACCTGGTCGCACACAAGCAGCTGTATAAAAATATGCTCAGTTGTTATTGTTGTTGTGTCTTTCGGCTTTTCCAGGTTAGGGGTCACCACAATGGAATCCGGTCCGCTAATGATTGGCAGTAGATTTTTACGTGCCGAGTTGCCAGCCCTGATGCACAACTTTCAATGAAGGTACACCCATTCACGCATGTCTCCACACAGAAGACGCTCTAGCTGAGAATCGAACAGGACAACGTCTTATCAATGCACAAACAGCCTTCAATTGCTTAAGACTGTTGTTGTTGCTGATGCTGACATTTGTAAAGTGCAGACTATACTGCAGTATTATATGCAGTTCTGGAGCATTGTACGACACAGCATCAAAAGTGAAATACTCAACAATGAAATTGGTGAGTTAGTGACTGTGTTGCTGAAAACAGCTGTAATTATCAAACATATTCTAATATCGACGTCAACAAGACAGCTTTTAATCAGTTGTCCTATAGCCATATGAACACCTCTCTGAGAAAAAATATTACAACAACAGAACCCCCAACAGCTACATGTAGGGCATTGTGAGCCTGGCACACCCCTAAATATATAAATAAGCCCCAAGGTTGCTGTTTCCAGAGAGGAAGATGTGTTTTCTCCAGTACAGTGTCAGTCTTCAGTAAAACAGATCCACTGCTGATCTGGTGAAGATGAGTGTTGACCCACTACAATTCAAGTCCCAAGTCTAGAACTACCTGAATAAAATATATTAGTCTTTAGGGAAAGAGTACCTATGGACTAATGGTTTAGGCAGTGCTTTTCTGGGTTTTCTTATATGGGTTTGAATTTGATGATTAAAAGTCAACATTGTGAACAATACTTCGGTATGATAGCCAGCAAATAAGTGCATAAATCAATAACTATTCAGTTTACATCACTAACTGCAGTAGAGGCAAAGCAAAATATCACAGCGAGAGACCACTTAATGAATTCATGTGTATCTCTGCAAAATATCACAGTGAGAGAACACTTAATGAATTCATGTGTACCTGTGCAAACTATCACAGTGCGAGACCACTTAATGAATTCATGTGTACCTGTGCAAACTATCACAGTGAGAGACCACTTAATGAATTCATGTGTACCTGTGCAAAATATTACAGTGAGAGACCACTTAATGAATTCATGTGTACCTGTGCAAAATATCACAGTGAGAGACCACTTAATGAATTCATGTGTACCTGTGCAAAATATCACAGTGAGAGACCACTTAATGAATTCATGTGTACCTGTGCAAAATATCACAGTGAGAGACCACTTAATGAATTCATGTGTACCTGTGCAAACTATCACAGTGAGAGACAACTTAATGAATTCATGTGTACCTGTGCAAAATATCACAGTGAGAGACCACTTAATGAATTCATGTGTACCTGTGCAAACTATCACAGTGAGAGACCACTTAATGAATTCATGTGTACCTGTGCAAAATATCACAGTGAGAGACCACTTAATGAATTCATATGTACCTATGCAAAATATCACAGTGAGAGACCACTTAATGAATTCATGTGTGCCTGTGCTGCTGGAATTTTCTTGACTGGCAACAGTGAGTGAGTGATTGCTCTGAGACTGGCATGTTGACAAGCTCCTCATATCCTTTCACTGCACTGTTTGAAAATCACAATAAATGTAATGATGTTTATTATTGTACTTGTTTTAGCGACAGTGTTTAATTCCCCTAATATAAAATAATCCCCTTGATATAAAATAATCCAGCTTGAAGCAACTCTTCACAACTTTTACTCCTATGACAATTGTTTTCATGTTACATAATTTCTATATACTGAATAACTACAATCTGGTATATTGTCTGACTAATGTGTTTATGTACCTCTAAACAGTATTGTTCCATTGCTTCAGGTCATGCCTGGAAATGATTATGTACCAATCCACTTACCCAGTTAAAGAGGTAAATAAGACAAGCTTGTAAGAAGGAAAATTTTTTTAGAAAGTTTTAGATTTCATTTTTTTTAATATAAGACAAGCTTGTAAGAAGGAAAATTAGAAAGTTTTGGATTTCATTTTTTTTCGATAAAAACTTTTATTTTGAATTGAAAAAAGAAATGCATCACATAGCAGCACAGAGATACAAAAGTGTATAATATTGGCAAAACAGCATGACATAGCATCAAGCAGATAAGATAAAATCATCAACAACTTTACCCCAAGACCAACACATAAACACATAAATGTGTAATAACAATTCTATTGCTATTTTCAGAAGAAGACATGATCCAAAAAAAAGGATTGAACAGAGGGTCAAAATTAAAGCTATTTCAAAATTAAAAACAAGAATTAAAATGCAACCCCCAAATACATAAAAAGTGCAAATCCTGACCAATTCCTCAACCTGACCAACATCAAAAATGCCTCTCAAGATCAGAGCCTCCCACCTATTTAATCCATCCATCCACAACCACTTTTTCCCATTTTTGTACATGGGGTCAGGCTGTCACTTCAACAGTGATAATCGTCTAGAGCCAAGATTTACACCACCAGGTGGCTAGCCCTAAAAGAATAGTTCTTCCACACCACAAACCCATATGCACACTCACAGCTATGGTCACTTTAGAGTGTCCAGTCCACCTGCTGCATGTCTTTGGAATGGTTAATGAAACCAGAGCACCCAGAAGAAGCCAATACAGACACAGGGAGAACATCCAGATTCTGCACGGAAGTACCCCCAGCCGAGAATCAAACTGGGGAATCTCTTGCTGTGAGGCGACAATGCTATCCACTGTGCCACCCTAGCCTCCTACCTATTTATTCTCCAAATGTTTAATCTAGCATGACCATGTATGGGAGAACTTTTGTCTCTGACATTTCTTATCCCCTCCCCCATGTACTTCTTTCCTCCTCTGTCAAACCAGAAAGATGCTGCCTCAGTTTTCAAGCTCATAGGGAGCGTCTAGTTTTCCATTGTTCATTACTAGTTTTTGTGGCCACTATCATAACTGCTGGTAAGAAACATGCTTTACCAAGGTCAGGACCAGAATTTAAGGGAGGACCCAAGAACAAAAGTCTTTTATCACTTCTGCTGTGTTCCCTGACACATATTTAGACTGAATTTCACCTTTCAACCAAATGTTGCATCCCCCAAAAATATGCACCCAGTCTCCATTCTGTCCCAAGCAACATCTCCAGCAGCCTATGTCCTGCATAGTAAATATTCTATGTAGACAAGCTGCAGTGTAAAGCTACTTGTATAAACATTTCCAAGCAAAAATTCTGAATTTCCTTGCCCTTGTGGCAGCTTAATAAAATACCAAAAATAAATGCCAGGTCAAAATTATTATCAGCGCTTTTATTTACTCACAATGAAGGAACTTCTTCAGACATCAAAGTACAGTACTAAGCAATTTAAATACCACAGTTAATTATGACATCATAACCTCTCCCAAGCACAAATACAACCTCTAAAAACCATTTAAAGAAATATATACAATACATGAGAATGTATATATTAAAAAAAAAAAAAAAAATATATATATATATATATATATATATATATATATATATATATATATATATGTACATATATATATATATATATATATATATGTATATATGGGTACGTGTCACTTCACCTAAAACCCATTTCACCTAAACCCATTTCACTGAGACCAAATCACCTAAAGTTCATTTCACCTAAAACACATTTCACT
This sequence comes from Protopterus annectens, assembly GCF_019279795.1. Lineage (NCBI taxonomy): Eukaryota > Metazoa > Chordata > Ceratodontiformes > Protopteridae > Protopterus > Protopterus annectens. The sequence goes on from NC_056748.1 coordinate 804,953,456, forward strand.
GACAAGTAGTACTCTAATGCAATTGAAAGGTATATGTCCTTTACCCCACTGCAGTGCGATCCTGGCATTAGAACATATATTAAGGGGGGAGTGGGGGCAGCCCCACCTGGTTGTTTTTTACCAAATAATGTAAAACAAACCAGACAACATGAAACCAAGACCTAGTTGTCTTTTACCCAAATAATGTGAAACAAAACCAGACAACATGAAACCAAAATAATTGGGGGGCTATGCCCCCCACACCCCTCAATGTGGGGAGCTGTGCCCCCCCCACACACCCTCCTTAATATATATACTAACTCCAGGATCATACTACAGTGGGGAAAAGGACATACACCGTTGACTTGCCTTATTGTACTACTTGTCAGTGAAATGAGTTTTAGGTGAAATGAGTTTTAGGTGAAATGAACTTTAGGTGATTTGGTCTCAGTGAAATGAGTTTAGGTGAAATGGGTTTTAGGTGAAGTGACACGTACCCATATATAAATATATATATATATATATATATATATATATATATATATATATATATATATATGTGTGTGTGTACATTAAAATTCACATCCTGAAAAAACAAATAAAAAACATTTATATCACTGTCTTTTTTTATCTGGTTAAAGATTTTAGTTTTAAGACACATTTTAAAGAACAAGTATCATTTAATCCAGGGAAGGAAAAAGCATTAGTCTTCAATTGCCAAAATAACTCCCTCTCCTCAAGTCTGAATGACCACGGTCTCCCCCTAGGGCTAACTTCTACTTTTTCAACAATAGTGTAGTGAAAGCAGTGATCAGCTTGTTCCAATATGTGTCTTGCTAGAGCATTATTTTTATCCTGTTTGTGGCAGCTTGCAATATTTTAATCCTTGAAGACTACCTTGTCATAAATGTCATAACATTTAGCTCCTTTTCCAGAGATGATCTGTCAAACACCATCATATTCGACAGAACCTTGTATATAAGCCTTGAATACCGTACTGTATGTTCTCCTGATTCCTGCAAAAGCAAAATAAGGTCAGATTGATCCAAAGTACTATTACTAGTTTTAATCCTTCATACTAGATAATTTTAGCAATGTATACTACAATTCACTCTGCAGTGGGAGTGAAAACTTGATTCTAGCTTCCTTCCATTCAATAACATTATCTTTACATTTAATCTAATACCAGTACTGTAATATAGTCTTATATTGCCCCCCCCCACTAATCAAACTTTTGTAATTGTTCATCTTGGGCCAGAGACCCTACTGGCAACAAATCAGGCAGCCAAAGTTTCAATTTAATATCTTTAAAAATACCAGCTACATCATGTCATGACTTTTCCAAAACTGGTGAACTTTGTTCAGTCTCCCTATTTTTGTTAGGGAATTCCAATCAACTTTCCCCTTCAGGCATCCCATTGCACAGCTAGCATACTTTTACAAATTCATTTAGAAGTGGGAGCTTACAGTGTTGTAAAATGTTATGAAATTATCAATGTTGACTCCTCATCTATACGTTGTCATTCCAGGTATCCCAAGGCCCCCTGAAGACCTGGGTAATAACATTTTATCCCAGGCAATATGTGGTGGGTCCCACTCTGAAAAAAGTCCCTCATTAAATGGCTAAGACCATTACAAAACATCTTGTGAGGCTTCAACCTGAAGGCCTGCATATTTGGTGACACAAACATCTGTAGGCTTTTATTTTTTTGAACCAGATCCAGAATCAGACCTCTCCACTTAACAAGTATACACTTTATAAACTTCATTTTCTCCTGAGTGGTCTTTCCCATGGATCATCTGACTGAAGGTAGTAGTCATACACCTAACTACTTCAAATGACCCCTATTTTGGAGAAAAAGAAAATTAAACAGTTCATAAGTTCATAGGTTCATAGATTAGTACTAGGCTAATTGCCCTTATAGGCCATTTTAAGCCTAGCCAATTACCCCCTGTGAGAATCAAACCCCGTACCTTGTGTCTGTAAGGCAAACACTTTAACCATTATCACTTTTGTTTTCTCAAAATTAACCTTATAAGCTGATACATGACCAAACCTATCCAAGACTGCCTACAGTTCTGTCATATCCTGCTCCAGATCTAAAAGACCGATTAAATAAGAAGGAAATTTTAAATTTCAGATTATGCCACTTGTACCCCTTAACCTTTGACTCCCTAATCATTGTTACCAAAGGTCCTAGATATAATGTGAATGGGCAAGGGTAGCAGTCATCTTGATGAGTCTTTTGACCTATAGCAATGTCCCCTAACAAGGTAGCAATAACTTTTATCTGGGTCAAAGAATCATAACAGGTCCCCAGGTAATGCTTATAAAGGCTTATGGAAACTCCATATGTGAAACAAATCAAACAAATAATTCCAACAAAATGTATCAAAGAAATTCATTGCATACAGTTTAACAGCAAAAGGGGGTTCAATTCCTGCTGAACATTTTTCATTATAAGGCAGATTTTAATAACATTAGCAAAGGTTCTCCTTCCATGCACAAACCCTCATTGATATCCATGTATCACTTTGGGCAACCACTGGGCTAATACAGCCATAAATAGTTTATAATCCTGATTTAAAATAGAAATATGATGAAAGGAGATGAGGGTATTTACCTTCTTTTAGTATTAAAACTCTTATAGCCCTACTCCAGAAACTTGGTTGCACCCCATGTTGCAGTACTTTATTAAACAAAGGGAAGGATGGAAAAAAATCTTCCCTTCCCAACTTCAAACTTTCAAAAGGGAGATCACCAGATCCTGAGGTCTAAGCTACCTAAGAATTCTTCCTTAGTTATTAATTTAGTTAACATTTCTTTATGATTGAAAGACAACTTGCCTATTAGTTAGGCTCTCTGAAGCATTTTTTTTTATTTTAGATATTGTACCTTCTACCTACCTATGTCTTAACCTAACTGCCAATGTATTAAGGGCTGTGGATGTCTGGGCTAAATAAATACCTTTGTTTGTTATTCTTTGAAAAGCTAACATGTCTATAACCCCTATTACTGTCTTTTTAGTTGCCTAAGCAACTCGAGGTCATCAAGAATTAGGTATCCTTCCTTTAATTGTAAATCTCTAATTCTAAGAAATTTAGCTCTGTAATTCTTAGTCTCATTATTTCTTTTTTCCCAAGTGTATTGGATAACATCTTCTTTCAATATGATCTAACAGTCATCCCAACTTACTGTAGATACCAGACTATAGCTTTTAAAATATGCCAAAGTCTCTGTACTACCCCTTATTTGAAGTATGGGTTTACCAAGGAATAACAGTGGACTCTCTAGTGCTTTAATCCCTCCTCACCATCAGGTACTGTAAAACGTACCATTTCTGCAGAATGACCTGAACATATAAAATGACCAATTTTTACTTTCTGAATTAAATACTGAAATTCCTTAAAAACAAAGCCCTTATCAATCCTAGACCAAGTTCTAAATTTGAGTGAATAATAAATGTACCTAAGATTATGGAGGGGGAAGGCTGATCATTTTTCCAGACATCCACTAGTCTTACAGCCTAAAGAAACTTGCTAGAAAACTGCTCACCAGATGCCTTTACTTTGGATTTCTGTACAGGGCTCCTTTATAAATGTATTTAACTAAACTGTTCCTCACATTGGTGCACACACAGCCAAGGTCCTAACTCAATAGTCTCCCATTCAATAGCCACTTCTTTTAGTGGTCTCCCTCCCCCTCTAACCTGTTTACCTCCATATTAAATGCTTTCCTTTTCTGTTCTCCCATTCCTGCCTAGCTCATTTCCTTCCTAAGTACTCTTATCCTAGTGTATAGCACTCCAGAATTCAGTTCTCTATTTGCCAGCTCCCCTGGGCCTATTAGCATTCCCATTGTTTTCTATTCTTGACACTCCAAAAACCTTGTTTCAAACTGAGCATGTTGCAGTAGGAATCACCCTAGTAATTTACCAACAACTCCTGGAACATACCTTAATTGCAGCTCTCTTCTATTTATTTCCTGATTGTTTTTCTTTTCTCGCCGTGTGTGTGACTTGGTTCTACCCTGCTCCATTCGCCCTTGCTGAACCCGGGCTCACTCCGCTCCCCTACCCTACCACCATTCCCACCCACCCCAATTCAATTACATTTATCCTCACCTTAGGACCACCCTCTCATTATCTCCCAATCTCATCTCACTACACACTCTTCCATTCTAATCTACAGCAGCCATTGGCTATTCCTAATAACTCCAATTACACACTGCCTCCTTCTTTACCCTCTCTCCTTCTTACACTTTCTCTATTAGTCTTCTTCCAATAACCTACAAACTCTATGACACGTTTACCTACTACAGCACAATGCCACTTAGATGCACTCTAACACCCCTCATCCTCTTGTTACCCTTAACCTTCCAACTACAACTTACCCCACTTCAACTTATAGACTTCTTTCACAAACCCACCTCCACAACCTCCACTCATAGTTTACTCTTCAGTACGTACCAAAGCATATCACCTAACCTATACCCAACAGACAGCAATCTATGCTTTAAACCAACACTATTACCCCCAAATGGCAATTTAAACTCATCCCATCCTACCCACCTATACCATAGCCTAAGAAAAAAGCTAGAACTCTCTACTCTCCTACATAAGCTCTCCAAACTAACCTTATGAGGAGATATCCATCATCCATCCTAATCCTGGTCCCCCTCACTTCATCCACTAACCCACACAGCTCCTTCAAATCCTTAAATCTAACAACAATTAACCTGCAAAGTATTCAAAACAAAGTCCCTAAATTCCACATAACAAGCCCGACATTATCGCTGCTACAGAAACATGGCTAAAAACATACATTAAAAACTCATAATTCCTTCCCCCAGTTTTGCATGCCTATGCTTAGATAGGTCCCGCAAAAAAGGTGGTGGAGTAGCTCTGATCTATCCCAACACCTTCAATATAGTTTCATACAACCCATCTATCCAACTTCTCTACTGCTGAACTCCTAATAACCTTCCTAAAAGTAAACGGATGCAGAAATCTTGGTATCATTGTCCTGTACATTCCCCCTGGTAACAGTATTCCCATATTAGAGGATATTCTAGTTTGGACATCCAGCAATATAACCACAGAAACTATAATTCTTGTGGATGTTAATATTAATTGGTTAGACTTCTCACAGCAACACTCCCCCTCTAGCATAAACTTAGCCAACTACAGCCAGCTAATCACTGACATTACTAGACCCAACAAAAATGGTAGCTGTGGAACAATCTTAGGTTGGATCATGGTCTCTGACTCCAACAAAATCTCCACCACAGGAACTCTCCCAAACAGTTTCAGTGACCACTTACCTGCCTTTATTATGCATAACACTTCAACACCATTAAACAGACATCTATATAAGAATGTTAGAAACCTAAACAACTTCTGCCCTTCATCCTTTAACAATACTTTAAACTGCATTGACTGGGCTCCCCAAAAACACTTCCCCTAGATGAAGCAGTTGAATTTTTCAACTCTACATTCCTAAATATCTTAAATAGGCTAGCACCCCCCCCAACTAAATCTAGTAAAACCTAAACACACCCCATGGCTCACTAGAGCTACTAAACTGTATATGGCCACCAGTGACAAAGCTTGGAAGCTTTGGAAAAAAACACAAAAATACCTCTGACCTTATAACCTATAAACAACTTCACAACCAAGTAAAGCGCCTAGTCATTAAGGACAAAAAAGAATACTACCATACTTTACAAAACCAGCACAAACAAAATCCAAAGCAGTTCTGGAGCTCAATAAACAACCTTCTTCATCTAGGATCTAACAGTAACCCCTATCCCAATCCAGAAAAAACTCCAGTAAAATAGCCACCCTCTTCAACACATATTTCATAAACACCATAACTAACCTCAGCATCAACTTCCCTCATAATCACTCAAACCCATCAGACCAAACTACTAATGCCTCCCCACCCACTTACATCATTTCTCTCTTGCACCCATCGCTACTGCCACAGTAAAGAAACTACTTCTAAAATTAAAGCCATGCACCAATGCCCCTGATGACCTGCCCCAGAATTCCTTCAAATATCAGCAAACTCCATAGCATACCCTGTCAGCCTACTTATCAATAGGTCCATTCAAGAGTCCTACGTTACCATGATTTGGAAAAAGGCTTTCGTCCTTCCACTGCACAAATGCAGAAACAACACTAACATCTCCAACTTCTGCCCCATTGCTGTTCTGTCCCCTATTTCAAAGATCCTTGCAAAATGTATCCACACCCAATTCCTTAACTATTTACAAGGCAATAACCTACTATCAGTAACTCAGCATGGCTTCTGAGCCAGACATAGCAACACTACAGCTCTAATAGTCTTTTGTGACTCTTTAAATTGAGATCAGGATGCTAGGAAGCTTGTCTCCTCTCTATTTTTAGACCTTTCCAAAGTCTTTGATATTATATCCCACCCTCTTCTCCTTGGAAAACTTACCAACTTATGAATGTCCCTCTCTACCTTTCTCTGGTTTTCCAACTACCTTGCAGACAGACAAAAAGCTACAAAATGGCTACACTCTCCCTCTCTCCATTCTTCAACACTACTACTGGTGTTCCCCAAGGATCCATCCTAGGGCCTCTATTATTCAGCATTTTCATCAATGACTTCCACTCAACTCTCTCTCAAGGCACAGTCATTCAGTACGCAGATGATTCTACTATCATTTGCAGTGCCAACTCTCCACCTGAACTCTTGAAACTTACCCAGTCAGTTCTCACCTCCACTGAAATATGGATGACTAACAACCATCTTGCCCTAAACCCAAAAAAAAAAAACAAACTTATGCTATTCACCCCCAAGAAGACCTCTACTATAAATAAGGACTATTTCTCCATATTCTCCCAAGATAACACTACTATTGAGGTTGTCACACATACTAAGCTACTAGGAATCACCATAGGTGAACACTTATCCTTCGACTTCCATATTCACAACAATATTAAAAAAGCTCACCAGAAATTGGGCATGCTATACTGCCACAAAACATTCCTCAGTTTCTCCTCAAAACTATCACTTGCCTCCTCCTTCCTGCTCCCATCTCTCCTCTATGGTGCTCCTCTCTTTACTAACATACAGGCCAGTCTAAAATCCAAGCTCGATTCTTGTCATAATAAAATTGCAAAATTCGTCACTAACAGAAAAAATTTATTCCACCACTGTGCCTCTCTTCACACACTAAACTGGCTAGAACTTCCCCATCATCTCATATATATATATATATATATATATATATATATATATATATATACATACACATCTAACAGTGGCCCATAAACTAATATTCAACCCTGCCAGCTGCCCTGCCCTTTCCTCTCTGTTTAAACCCTATCACCCCAAACAGACCCCTCCACTCTGAGAACCAAATGTTGTTGCAGATTAACAAATCTAACCTCTCAGCTGGCCAAATGCTCCACTGCTAAATTATGGAACTCTCTGGCACAATCACTAAGATCCACTAGCAGTGTATCTCTCTTCAAAAAATCCTTAAAACAACATCCATCCTTGCAGTGGCTATGCTCATGTGCTAGTTTCTTACACTCTAAAACTTGACTTTTTCTCTCTCCCACTACCACCTCCACCTTTCTCTTTCTCCATCCTACCTACCTCCTTAAACCTACCTATCTCCTCATTATTAATCCTTTGCTGTAATTACATATATGAGTAGAAACAGTATATTGTCTTATTCATAACTGTATTGCCTCATTGTCTTATTACTTTGTTAAAAACCTATTTCATTGTCAGCTCTTGTTGTATTCGCTAGATGTGTTGTTGTTTGTATAAATCACTGTGGAGCTTTCCTCCCGGGGCCTGCAAAGGAAGAACTCCCTCCAAAGCATAAACAAGCAGATTAGACATCTTGTAAAGTCCTCTAAAGCTAATCATGAAACTAAATTAGCACCCTTAGCTAAGGTAAATCACAAAGCATCCCTTAGCTATGTTTGAAATCTAAAGGGAAGGCACAGCTTTGTGCCAAATTGGCTGTGGTCAATACCACTTATACTGAACCTGAGGACCTCACCAACCTGCTAGTGGACAGGTTTGGTGAAACCTTCACCCCCTGTCCCCACCAATCATACCCCATAATATCCCTGTCACCAGTCCACAGCCTAGTATCTCCAGAGAGCACATCATAGCCCACACTCTCCAAGGCCAAAAACATAGACTCTGTGGGACCAGACAACATCCCTTGATGCCTATTAAAAGGTCTAAAACAGGAGTTAGTGGAACCACATGCTCTTCAATCTCAGTCTAAGCACTGGCTTTGTCCCAGCTGAGTGGAAAACAGTAACCATGATCCCCTTGCACAAAAGGGATCCCTCAACTGATTCTGGGAACTATAGAACCATAAGCCTAACCAGCCTTATCTGCAAGGCCATGAAGAGAATCATCATGGATTTAATCAACAAGGATATAGGTGACTTTCAAACTCTTGTACTGACCCAGTTTGGCTTCATTAAGGACAGAACTTGCCTGATAAACCTGGTTGACTTCTTTGAGAATGTCACCAAGGCTGTGAATGAAGGTAAAACAGTTCACACTACCTATCCTGACCAAGCCAAAGCCTTTGACACAATCCCTCACTCAGGCATCATTGAGACACTTACCCAGCTGGCCATTAACCCTTACGTCACTAGAACGGTTGTGAACTGGCTCATAAACAGAACACATTCAGTCAAAACTGGGGATGCCAACTCTACTAGCAGACCTGTTACTAGTGGTTTTCTACAAGGATCTGTGCTAAGCTCCCTGCTGTTTGCTATCTATTTTTCAGAAATCCAGTTGAAAATAAATAGCCTATGGCTTACCAAGTTTGATAATGACTGCAAACTGGGTGCAATCATTGAATCCCACAAAGATGTCAACATACTACAAAATGGGCTTACACAGACAAATGATTTGCATCAAAGCCATGGACTTAAACTAAATGCAAAAAAATGCACAATCATCCTGTTTGGCAAAGGAGAACCCCCTGCTAATTACAACATTAATAATATCTCCCTATGTTCAAAGCCATTGGTTTGAGAATTAGGAATGCAAGTTGATAGCAGCCTGAATTTTGATAATCAGGTATCCACAGTAGTAAGGAAGGTCTTCCATGTTGCACATCCCATAAGCAAGGGTATAGCATCCAAATGAGGTTATAAGTCTCCTGTACTTGGCTCTCATCATAAAGTACAATGCTCCCCTCTGTATGTACCTCACCAGACTTCTGCAGCAACTGGACAGACAGAGGTTTCTCACCAAGAAAATTCAGGGCCTACAACACATTGCCTACACGGACAGACCAGACTGAAGTCCTTATCACTTTACTCAGTATCATATAGACTGCTTAGATGTGATTTGTGCCTGGCCTACAGAGCAGTCGCAGATCCTGCATTGATGAAGCTGCTACACATCTGGAAATCCAATTTCACAAGATTCACTCACCCTAGGGATCTTAACCTAACCTGCGATATTAACAGGACATGTTGGAGAGACAGATATGTCTTCCAGAGGTCACCACTCCTTTGGAACAAACTCCCAGTTCATGTAAACCAAAACTCCTCAATGACCCTATTTAAGCATAATCTGGACAATTGGTTCGGAAATCAGGAGTTTCACTTATGCCCCTCTTAGACAGGGGCAGCAGGTGCTGGTCTTTGATTCGCACTCAAACATAGACTATATATCTTGGTCCATAAGGGAACAAGGGTATAGCATGGCTGAGTTTGTAGAGGCCTTAGAGCCAATAGCCTAGTAACCTCCTATGATCCTATGATCCTAATACAGCTAAAAAACATGGAAGAGTCAGGGATTGTTGCCATTTAGAAGAGGGCCATGCTGGAAGCCTGATTTTCATTTGTTTGTCATGAAGAGGATCCATAGTCACAGTATGCTGAAACCTTTTTTAATGTTCACAAACAGCATTATTCGTATACTACTTTTGAACACTAAGTGACTGAACTTAACAGAGTCTACTGTGTTGTGTTAAAAACTCTGCATTCAATAGAAGGGCTGTCATTGAGTTGAACTACTCCCACTGTGGAAACCACATTGTGTTAAGCATATAGGTAGGAGAGAGTCTGTTAAATGGGAGACACCAAAATGGTACACAATTTGCACTGCACCACACGTCATATAACAGGAAGCATTCATTTATTTTTCAATATCCACTTTAACCTATTGAAGGCCACTGGGGAGGGGAAGACTGTTATGCCTTCTACTGACATAAGGAAGACAACTAATGCTGGAAAGGTTATTAGTCCATCTCAGAACACACACACACACACACACACACACACACACACACACACACACACACACACACACACACACACACACACTGCATGCACGTATGGGACAATTTAGGGTATTACCAGTTTTCCTAGTGCCTGTCTTTCAGGTGCAGAAAGACACCAAAACATTCCAAAAAACTACATGGATACAGGGAAGACTGTAACTTCATTCAGATGGCACCCTGGCCAGGAAATGAACCATGAAACTAATTACATTAAGGCAGTTGTGTGATATGTAAAATCTTGAAGAAAGAAAAACACAAGGAACTATGATAGAAATGTTTATGTACCTTAAGGACAGTCATAGGGTCTAAATGTGAACACATTTTCAAGAGAAAGACAAACATGATAACAACAGAACACAGTTTGAACTGAAAAGATAAATAACTAAGGAGGAATATGAAAAAGGGTGAAGAATGACTAGAACAGCCTTTTTGAAATGGTAATATCATCAAAAACAGAGCGAAGGATGCACAGGGCAGGGGTTGAATGATTCCTAGTAAGGACCGGAGAAATAAGGTATCAGCAGTTGGCTGAGTAGAGTTTGTAGCTTATCCAACAGGTTGAGAAACAAGCAGATTAGACAGACCAAATGTTCCCTGTCTGCCATCAAGTTCTGTATTACCTGTATGGCTGAGGAATGCCCATGGATTCTGTATGATGAATCAGTGCAGTTCTCTTCATGCATTATGCAGTCATCTTCTGTGTATTACTTTTAAATGGTGGTGTTTGTATTCCTGTATCATTTTATAACAATTTCAGTGTTTAGCACCACAATTTATCCGGGTGTTATGGCTGTAAATACCTGAAGTGTCACAGGGTTGACACAACACATAAAGATGGGATCAGCTTTACATTAATGACTGCTAACAACTGCACTACAACCAGTCAAGTCCACAAAGTTATTATATTCTAGGCATATCCACAACATTTTATTCAACTCTTCTGACATATTTTCACAATGTGACTTGCAGCTAGCAATTATAATCTTTCTGATATCTTAGATTACATTTAAGGTTGTCAGTTACAAAATTATTCTCATCTGATCTCTTGTGCACAAGTCCTGCAGGATAAAAACTGCATTCATGCTCCTATAGAAGTTTGATTAAAGGGAAACATATCCATTATTGCAAATCTATGTGATTATCATCCAAGAAGCAAGTAGAAAATTTCACTATAAGGCCTTCTTCCTCTTCTTCTAATGTTTCTCTCTGTCCATTTGCCTAATATGACCCAAGAAGTGGGAACGCAGTTGCCACTTGCAGAGTGACTGAAGTACACCACAGGTAGTCCTGCCCTTGTCAGTATACTACAACTGCCCTGTTTAGAAATGAGCTATACTGATTCAGATTCCTGTTTCCACCAGTATGCTGCAGTGAACATAGTGTGAACATGTGCTACCAGGACACGTGCTCTAACCCTTCCAGCAAATTAAAGAGCACAGTAAAGGGCAGTTGCAATTGACAAATTGCTGAAACTGCAGTTTGATGATTTAGAGATTTTTACTTTTTTGTGGAGGGAAATGCACCATCACCACCACCACTACATGCCTATGCTACTACTACTACCCAGGTGCTGTTAGTTCCTGGGTTGCTGCAACATGGGAAAAAGAGAAACTTCTCTTGCAGTGGGATTCCCACAGGGATAAACATTTTAGCAAACTGCCTGAAAATACCAGTTTGAACAACTGACTGTCAGAGAACTAACCTACGCCTTTGGATCCAGGTCCATGACCCAGGTCATCAAAACTGTACTTGATGCCTTTTTTTTGGGGGGGGGAGTACCAAGCCTCCATACAACCTACATTCAGGGGGATACCCCTTTACCCAAGCTACTAATATAGTCAACTCTGGGGCTGCTACAACATGAGGTAAGGGGAAATCTCCCTTACAGGGACTTATTTGGAGAAACCTGAATTTTTAGCTAACTCTGCAAAAATACTGAGTGCCTTCCTCAAAAATTATCCATTGAGCCAGAAGTCTTGCTGAGGTGATCCTGATTATCAAAACTACATTTTTCAATTTCCTAGAAAATCTTGAAAAGTTGAGAATTTGAACTTAGTGACTGGCAAAAATGAGGGATTTCATGTAAACACATACTTTAGTCTAGTTCATCCATGTACAACTCATATGTCTTATATTTACTGCTGTCAGTTTGCTTTCTTTATATTCTGTACATAAATCTGCTGTCATTTGCTTATTATAAAATTATACTAACATATTATATTGAATAACTTAATATTTGGAAACTACAACAAAAATCATTGGTATAATTCCAAGAATTTTAGCTTAGAAAACTTCATTAATCTGGTAAACCATCGGCCTTACCTCTGACCTCATTCTCATTTTCTGCTTGGATCAAGAACTCACTTTGAAAAATAAATGTAAACCCTCGGGCACTGTTCTACCTAGTTCCTTTGTTTATATAAGAATCCAAACTTGCTATTAGTAAAGGCATTATAGTATTGGTATTGACTTCAGGTGCTGTCTGACATTTTTTTAAACATCTTTATTAAATCATCACATTTTTAATTGCAAAATCAATTTGCATACATTGATAATAAAGAAAGGAAATTGCTATTATTTTCCATTGTTATCATTATGTTGTTTACTATGTTTTCTTTTTAATCATTTTCATTCACTCTAGTATTACATATATATTTTTCAGTTGCTGTCTCTGGGCATTATTCTGCCTATAGTTTTACAAATTTCATTTATAGGTTCATAAGTTTATAGTTTAGTACTAGGCTAGCTGCCATTGTGGGCCATTATACGCCTACCCAATTTCTCTTTTGATGTTTGAATTAACAATCCCATTTGGTGTTAGAATGGTCCATAATTATATATTAACCCTAATAAGTAATATTATTATTTGTGTGAAATTTGCTGCTTCCATTTTCTGAAGATCCTACCTCTAATTCTTTTATGTCCTTTAGAATATTCAATACTGCCACTACAGTTGGGTCAGATATTGATTTATATTTTCTAGTAGTAGCTTTTTTAATACCAGCAGCATTTAACTTAATAAGGCCTTAATATGTATAGGTTATTCAATTCCTGTATCTCAGCTCAGAATATTTGTTTCTTTAGTTACTACAGTTTGTTTCCTCAAATTTCTGTCAAAGTACTCAGGAGTTTTTAAAATTAACTTTCCAATGCTTTGCTTTCAAAAAATGTTCCCTATTTCATCTCCCTTCCTCTTCTCATCTCCAACATTCTCTATCTGAAGAAAATTCCTGTAAAGTCTAACATATACAAATGCATATGTAAACACTTCTATACCAATGCTAAAATTCTAAACCTTCTGGACTTTTTAGCAGACTTGGGAGCCCTACGCGTTTAGTTCCATTGCTCTTTTGTAAATTACCTGTGTATTCCTGTTTTCTGATCTTTCTAACTATCAAGCAATATTTTATATGCCCTACAAATTATCCTTTTTTGCCAGCATCTTCTGTTCTAAACTCAAATGAAAACTCTACTCCCAGCCGTTTCTTTTTGGCTTTACTCTGTTATAGACAGACTTTGTTATATAGAAGTTCAAACTTCTGCTTATACTCATTTCACTCAATATTACTTTTGCATCCCAATTTATTTGCTCTCACTACCTTGGTTGCTTTACTAAATTTCTCTTGTGAAGAACCCCCCCCTTTTGCCTATTATCTAAATCCATGCTTATATCTCTAGTGGTAAAATCTCCTTCCTCCATTTCCATTCTGGTTTAGGTTTTAGAAAAATTCTGCTGCTTTATAAATACAATATGATCTAAGGTTGTTGCTATCATCATTAAGAACTTATTTCAAAAATCCTAGTCTTACTTTCTCTCCTGAACTCCTTCATTTTGTTATTAACCCTTTCTACTCTGCTTTCTAACCTACTACTTGAATTATGCATATGGGAATTAACTGCAAAGCTTTGCATCGCCAATTTAAAATAGGTAACCCTAAATCTCCTTGTTCTATACAGAGAATCAGCTTAATCCACTTAACTCTTGCACTCTACTCTTCCCAAAATAATCCATTCAACTCCTTATTAACTGTCATCTAAAACTTCAACTTTGATTGAAAAAAAATATGTATAAAATGTATATAAGATAGGAGGCACTGCAAACATTTTCACTGCTTTTATCTTACTATCCATATCCATACTCAAGAGCTTTCAGTTTCTTAATTTTTGTATTATATTATTTTTTAATATCTTTCCATACCTTTAGGTGCTATAACAGAGTCCTTTTTAATCCATACATCTAAATATTTAATCTTATTATACCCCCACGGTGGTACGGTGGTAGCATTGTTACCTCACAGCAAGAGGTTCTCCCGTTTGATTCTTGGCGTGGTTTGGGAGTGCCTTCTGTGTGGAGTCTGCATGTCCTCCCCGCAGTTGGGTAGCGTTCGAAAGACATGCATGCGTAAATGCGCATGCCTTCGTTGAAGGTTGAGCGTTGAGCTGGCACCTCGGTGTTTCGTAAAAATCTACTGCCAATCATTAGCAGACGGGAGTTCCGCTGTGGCGACCCCTTACCGGGAAAAGCCAAAAGAAAAACAACAACAAACATTATACCCCCATAAGTAAGGGCATTGCTTAACCAATTCATGCATGGGTGCATAGATCGCCCATATTTTTTTGTTTTATCTTCATTTATTTTATTTTATATTCTGAAAATACTCAAACGTTATCAGAGATATAGGATCTGAGTAGAGTGAGGATAAGCAGGAGTTTGGACTACCTGTTCCAAAAAACATGCCATTTTCTGGATTTAACAACTACAAAATAATATAACATGCAGGTAAAGCTAAAACAACTACAAAATAGTATAACATGCAGGTAAAGCTAATATTTCTTTATTACCACACCAGATATATCATTTAATTTGGAATCCCTTATTCTTTTTTTCTGACAGCTGTAAAAATAAAAGAAATAACAGTAAGGAATGAGTACATCTCTGCCTGTTTCCTCTGTTCAAACATAGCTTTTCAGAAAGGAAGACCACTATGTTACTTCTTGCTTCCGATCTTTCATGTATTCTCATTACTGACCCTATTATTTTGACAGAGAATGCAAATTCTAGCAGTGACCTATTCATAAAATTATAGCTGATTATATCAAATGCTTTCTCTCCATCAAGGCCCACCAATATTGCTGTTTTCCTTATACATTGCATCCCTCTGGATTATCATTTTTTGTTAATGTTGTCAAATGTTTGCTTCACCTAGACAAAACCATACTGATGCATAGTCAAAAATTTTGACAATGTTTTTTGCCATTTCCTTAACTAATATAGACATAAACTAAGCACTTTATAATCAAGGTTTAAATTTGAAATGGGCCTATAGGTCAGATCTGAAGGCCCTTTAGCCTTTTTGGGTGATTCAACAACCACAGCTTTCTTACAATAAGGTGATACTTCCCACTTTTAAAGTATTGTTAAACAAAGCTCTTTATCAGTGTCTTCCCTCCTAATGTCCAAGTTTCCATAGGAATGCCATCTGTTTCTTGGAACTTTCCTGTTGGCTCATTGTATATCACTGTTTTTATGTAATCTCTTCCTATCTTAACTATTAATTGTTAAACCTCATTGTCCTGTAACCTTGGCATGGCTACGTCTTCCAAAAATATTCCATCTGTGCCTTTTCTTGGTTTCTCATTCATCCGCTTTATAAAAATTTTCATAACATATCTATAATACATGTATAGGATCTCTGTTTATTTTTTCTTGTCCTAGGCTTCCTAAGTTTGGGTATAACTCATTCGACTTTCTTTTGCTTTAGACGTTGTGCTAAAAGTTTTAGTAAGGTGGAGGCGCATTGTGGCATTGTTATCAGAAATAGCTGATTATCAGCAACCTGTCTAAATTCACACACATTGCCAAAATACTCTTATTTCCCTTCATCCAGCTGCTCTTCCACCAGTTCTGTAAAGTTCTACCTGCTCTGCAGTAGTTTCTCTCTCTCAAACTTTCTAAATAATTCCTTTTACTTTTTCATATCTCTTCTTGTTTATACTATGCTTCAAACTCCATTGTACTGTAGTCTGATTCATGATTTCTTAATTTTAAGTTATCTTACTTTGACTTGATGGATTCATTCAGTTATGACAGTAAATAAGCAGAGTGAAGCACAGAAAGACGTGCTCTGCTAGCCTTTGTATGGGATTTTTATGTCACTAGTCCTGATGTGTGCTTGGCTGGGTGCACTGTTAATGCATTGTCTTTAACCTTTTCCAGTGATGTTTCTGCATCCAGAGTGTGGTTTAAATGCTTTGTCATGCCTCAGTCCAAGCTGTTTGGTGGTGGATTGCCCCAAACATTGCCTAATAGAATTTTGACATAACTGAAATGATTGACAAGAAAACAAAAGAAGATTGGTTTAAATTATAGTTTCCATTTCTTTAAATTACAGATTCAGTTATCCTCAAACATTTAGTTACCTCATACTTTGCACAGCAAGCAGTGATCAGCATTTAAATGAATTCATCTTCAAATACTCAGATATGCCATGTTCTACACATCAAGCAATGGTTAAAATTTTAAATTATATCTATATATATAAATTTATCTTGTAATATTCATGTATCATAGATGTTGGAGAGTAAGCAGTGATTAGCATTGTGCAGAGTTAGGCCCATTCTACCTACAGAGCTATACAAATTTCTTTTTACTGTGCCCCTCCCTCCACCTACAGAGATAACCAAACTTATTTCTAAGATGGTGTTCACAGATGTACAGCTATAGCTGCTATGGCATCATTTAATTCAGCAAGACTACAGACTCAATATTGTCATGTAAGACAAGCATGTAATTTCTGGATATGAAATTATTAAGATGTCTCTCAATGCAGATGGCATCTGATGAAAAAAACAAGGATTCTAATTTGATCTGTGGCTGGAAAAATAATGACATTCTTACACAAAATCAGCTCTATATGGAAGACACTCTCATTAAAAGCCATCAGTTAGTAAGGTCCAGCTGGTGAAAAGAATCATATAAAAATATATGAAAGCTTCTCAGGTTACAGTTGGTTATCTGCAGATGGTTGGACTAAGGCAGGTAGAAGCACTAAATCCCAGGATTTCTAGGGCATGTTAGGAAACAGTTGCCCAAGACATATAGCTTTTCTCCTCTACACTAAAAGTGCTGGAGTACATTGGAAAATGTAAGATCTCATTTTTACTTTACAAAAGTTATTCTTGGTGATCTCATTTTGTGGAATCTTGGTTAAAGACCTTTGCTGTCGCAGAGGGAGAGAAGCAGAAGAACCTTTATCAAAATCAGCACTTGTAGAGGTGTATTTCAATTTCTGTCACTGAAATATGAGGCTTAGAATTATAGAGAATAAACTACACGAACCTGTACAGAAAAGAGAGTACTTTTAGTATTATAAGCCATACTGAGGGCAATAATGTGTTATTTAGAATCGTGTTTAATTGTGACAAGCACTACATGTTTTCTAAAGGGGCAAAAAGTTCAGTTAAAATTGAGGAATGACTGATTACATGGTATAATATCACAAACATAACTTTCTAGTTTCATATGCATATATTTAAAAAAAAAGCTTTGGAAAAGTGCTTTTAAAGGCCTTTATTTTTATTGCTGAATAGCATTGCTATAAATTAAGAATTTCACATCTATTTTGATGTTCAGTAGAAGTGAATTTTCATTTTGGGTAGTAGTCATTAGCTAGCTGCATAGGTCAGTCCTTTAAAATATAAAACAGCAGTTTAGAAAATTATACCTGGCACAAAAATAGTACATATGTCTCCTTACTTCTGTCAGTTTTCTACAGTGTACTCAAATGCTAGATCCACCACTAGTTAACTGCTTTAATCATAGTACTTTTGATATTTAATAGCATTATGACATCTATTGTACTGGTCATCCTAACTCTAAAATACTTTAGGGCAGCTCCTTTGGTTACAGATAAGGCCTTTATTCATATTGTACAGCATGGGCTTCAGGTAGCTCAAAGATACCCTCACAAAATGGACTTAGGTGGCAGATAACGCCTTCATTCACATTGTACAACATGAGCCTCGGGTAGCTCAAAGATACCCTCACAAAATGGACTTAGGTGGCAGATAAGGCCTTTGCTCATCCTCCTCTACTATTTCTCACAGCCTTAGATCATTAATAAGGCCCCTTTACATAGTTAGAACTGGATGCAGGCAAAGTCTCTAAGAAGCCAGTGGTGGAAGTAAACAAGACTTTACTCATTTTTTGTATTTCTTTTTTCTCGGCCTCAGGAGGTGGATAGGGCTTCTTTAAAAACTAGGAATTAGGTGGGGATACAATCTAGCATTAGGTGGAGATAATGCCATTTTCCAGATGTTCTTATTTTCTGATGTGAAAGCCCCAATGAATAAAGAAGTCCTCTCCTCATTTGTCAGCTAGCCTTTTACACTTGCAAATGCCTCAACTTTTTCCCTGCTCTGTTTCTTAGTAGTCAGTGGCAGGTACAGTCCAGAACTTCAAGTTCTCCAATTCCACGTGATTTTCCCTTGCTTTCTACCCTTTGGTTATTCTACATTTTTATCTTCTACCGATTAACGTGGCCCCACTCACTCAGAGGTACTATTCTATTCTCTTCTCTTCTCTCACTTATTCTCTTTCACTTTCTCTTCATAATACTTTATTGCAGTGATCAATGGTGCAGTTGTACTGGTCGTAACCAGCCCTCCCCTTATCCATACTCAACAGTCTGTTGCAAAGTCCCTTAACATTTATCAGTATCTCCTCTGGACCTCCCAAGAGTAGTCTCCCTATCTCTCCCAGCACCAGCTTTATACAAGGATCTAGTTTCTCTGAAATAATAAGGTGCTTTTCCCTAAGTGCACTTTTTTACACTCTTTTATCCCCACTGTCATCAGCCCTCCTTCAAGTCAGTTGACTCATTTTTGCCCACACCACCATGGTAACAGCTGACCAGCAAGGTTCATCATAAATACATACAGCCATCAGGAATGGTTTAGGGTTGTTTTCTTAAGCCTTAAAATTTCTCCAGCTGAACATTTGGCTAACAACGTGGAAGGAGGATATGCAATGGGCTGAACATGCTGGATGTTCCTCAGTTCTGCAAAAGACATTGCTATCAAACATTGCTTTGTTTTTTTTTTTTTTTTTGTAGTGAGTGATGTCTTTTGGCTCTTTCCTGTTGGCTGGTAGTCATTGGAGTTCAGGAAGTTCTTGAAATGAGGGCAAAAATATCACCGAAGAACAAGTATACCTTATGTGTGATTTGTGTGGGAGTGTAGCACTTAGATGTTTAGCATGATATTTATATGGAATTTAGCTCCAGAACATCCCAAGAGAGAATAAACAACCTAGTTCTCAAGGGACTGTTGTCTGGTGGCTTACCACCATTTTCTGAGGTAAAAAAAGAGAAAGAAAAACCTTAAGGAAGTTGGGTGGCTGGGGATACAGTCTGGTCCCCCCCTCACCTCCATCTCAAAAGTGTCCTGTACTGTGATTTCCCTTCCAGAGACCAGACAGGTGCTCAGATTGGAATCAGAACAATCTTTGCTACCAAGATTTCCAAGTTAGAGGTTTCCATGGTGCAGGAACTTTGTTATCCAGGAAAAGTATCAACCACTGTTTCATTTGAAAAAGAGCTGTCCAGACATCTAGAATCTTGATTTTTCTTATCTTTCATTGGGCCTATTCATCCAGGTCTTTCCACAATCCCTCTGTAGCTATAAATATGGATTGGCAGAAAATGATGAGGGCTCATTTAAACACTCAGACTGAGTTGTGCATCCTTTCTTCTTCCTCAGTTTTCAAGATGGCAAGAAAAGGTCCCACCCCCAACCCCCTTCCTGTTGCTCCCTCTCTGCACTCTGTCATGGTGCTGGTTGTTCCCCTGTAGCTCTTCAGCATTTATCTCACCCCATTACTATTATTCTACTGCATCAGAAGGCAGTGGATAAACTAGAGATCTAACAATCCAAGAGGTCCCACTAGAAAGTGTCTAGATACTATGCATGGTTCTTTTTGGTTCCCAAGAAAGCAAAGGATCTCAGGCCAATCTTAGTTCATCTAAATGTATTCATAGAAAGGGCAACATTCTGGATGGTGTCAATACAATCAGTCTTTCTATATCTACAAAAGGAAGACTAAACATCATCTTAGGATTTTGTAGACAGCTACTTACATATTATGGTAACTAGGAGGTCCACAAGGATCCTATTCTTCAGGTTAGGAACTAGTCACTTTCAGTGAAGGACCTTTACGCTTAAAGGCCTTCCATTTAGTTTCAACACAACCCTCAGGGTATCCAACAGAAGCATGGTGCCCATTACAGAACATCTCAGGCTGAGGGGAACCAAAGTTTTCATGAGCTTGGGGACGACTGTCTCCTAGTCACCTACAAGGCAGTCACTGATTCCAACCAGGGATTAGTCTGTGTGTACATTCATGTGTGTGTTCTTGTCTTTGGGAACCTTAGTGAACACTGCAAAGTCCAGATGAAGACATTGCAAGCACTAATCTGCAGTGGTACCATCCAAACACTGTTTCATGTTTATCCAGCCTCCCACAAGACAAGATGATATTCCTACAATTGAAGGATCATGATCTACTGACAACTCTGACAGTGGCAGCGGTATTGTACCTCAAGGGTTTGAAGTTCATAGTCACAGCAATTTGTCTAGTTCCTTTCACAAAATATCACATGGGAGTCTTGCAATAGACCATAAAGGTTCAATCACGTCAAAGCACAGATACCATGTGCCTTCCAACCAGATTTCCCAGTTGTGCTGCAGACATCTAGACTGGCAGCTTCATCTGGACAGCCAGTCTCATTGCAGTCCTTTCACCCTACCTCAAAGGGTTACTGTCACCATGGATGTGACTGTTCTGGGTCAGGGGGAATTATTTGAAGTAGGCATTCCAACAGATATGGTCACAGGAAGATAACAATCTGTGCATAGGTGTCCTGGAGATGAGGGCATTCCTTCTAACATTGCAGGCTTTACACAATTTTGTGTGATAGCAGCCAACTTGGACTACATGCCAGGGGATTGGTATATCAGCAATGTGGAGGAACCCACTCCTATTCCCTATGTCAGGAGGCCATGCTGCTATTGAAACAGGTCATATTGACTTGTCACTTTCTTGTTGCAAAACATATCCCTGGCCAAGTCAACCTTCTTAAGGACAAACTCAGTCAATGATTGCTGATGCTAAACAAGTGGTCCATTGTCAGTCAGTCGTGGGTGCCATTTTTCACCATTGGGGAAAGCCCTGATGTAACATTTTTGCCTCATTTGACCAACATCAAGTGCAACAATATTTTATCCCTAATCCGTCTTCAACAACAGACATCTTGGGAGGTTCCAGTTCAGCAGCGACCACCAGATCTCCTTTACATTGTTCTGCAATTTCAGCTTATTCTGATATTTCTGAAGAAATCCAAACTAAGCAAGGCAAGAGTTATTTCAAAGACTCTATTTTGGCCCTGATAAGTTTGTCTCCCACTACCATGGCCTCATCTCTCCAGGTAAAATCATACAATGGTTTACTATGTCACCCATATGGCAAGCCTCACCTAGCTTTTGAGTCTCTCAATAAAATGTATGGTTACTCCAGTTTACTTGATGGTGAAGGATACTACTTTCCCATTCAGGGTGGCAAAGATCTTCATATCTTCTCAAAAACCTTGCATAAGACAAATTTATACAGGCAAATAGAATAAGTTTTCATTGTGTGCAATCACTTAAGGACTTGACACTTTTTTGGTCCTGATTCTGGCCAAGGAATAAGTTATCCTTTTATTAGACCTCATTTAACAGTGCTTTTCAATTATCATCAAGATTCTGTCATTATAAAAAATAAGGATTTCTGTTCTCCATGTTATTTCTTCAAAAACTCCTTACCTCATATTCCATAAGGACAGATTATCTTTGCAGATCAATCTGCCCTTTATGCCAAAGGTAGACACAGAAGCAGATCTAAAATCTATTAATCTGCCAGTATTTTCCTCGATATTCAAATTTTGGCAAATATATGTTACATTGTCTAGATGTTTATTGACGATTGCATTTCTACTTAGATCAAAGATCATATGAAAGATGATCACCTGTTTCCTTTGCCCATAATAGATTAGGAAAAATGTGTCCAGCATCACTGTGTCTAGGTGGCTGCTGGACTACATTTTGCAAGTACAACCAAACTTTATAAGTTAAACCCAAGGGGCATTCTGTAACAGCAATGGCTACCTCCTAGCCTGTTTCAGCAACGTACCAGTAATAATATTTGTGCAGGAGTGACTTAGGCTCTTCTATATATTTTGCAAGACACTATAAACTTGATTGGCTCTCAAGTTCCAAATTGATCTTCAGATCTGCCATAATTTGAGGTGTCCTGTCTAGATGCCACCCACACTGAGATTCTGGAGTCTCTGTTCTGTTGTTGAAGTTGATAGACTGGGTCATGTAGGATATGAAGGTTGTATACTTACCATTACTTACCATAACAATAGATCTCTGTGACCCATGTCAGTCTGCTTCAACATGTCCTCACATCTTCTACATCATCTTGCAAATTGTCATAAGAAGATAGTGTTGAAGCAATGGCCATTAGGTCAGTTTGTAGTATAGCCAATTGGTTAAATAGGAGCAAACTTGACCTGGAGGGATAGGGAAGTGAAATGCATTTTGGGAGCGGTGGAAAGAGATTTAGCCTGAGAAAGATTTAGATAGCAAGCAACTATACATCATGGCAGCCAGTCCTTAGCTGAAGAGGACAGATGTGGATCATGAAGATCTATCATTATGATATGTACAGAACGTCTGTTTCTTGTGTTTTTTAAATACTTATCTGTGTATGTTTGTGTGTGAGATTGAAACAGACAAAGAGTCAGAGCAATCTAAAGGTATAAAATCTGATCCATGCTGAACAGCTCTGAAAGTGCTAATTTGACAGTAACCATTCAAGACAACCAAATTGTCTATAATATTAATATTGTATTTGTTTCCTTTGCATCAATATTTATAAAGTAACCTTTGAAGAAATCCATTTTATTTTTCAGTAAGGTGTTCCATGACCATTAGGTGCTGACTAAGACCGAATTCCATTATCTTTATTTAAAAACTTTAATATTAGAAAACATTGCTTTATTTTCCTTCCTTAATCTTTCTCTGCATCTATTCTGCCGCTTCACTTAAGTAAAAAATCTTGACAATTTTATCTCTTGTATTAAACTTGTTTAAATTTTTTAGTTAACTCTTGACCTCCTTTTCAGCTCATTTACAGATTATCTTAAAAACTGTAATAAAGACAGTTAATATCATAGGATCCTGGGATCATAGGAGGTTACTAGACTAATGGCCCTGGGGCCCTTACAAGCCTAGCCAAAAGTTTATCCCCAAAAAAGAAACCTTAGTCAGCACCTGTCACCCCTGTCAGTGAGGGACACAGGTGGAACCCCTGGGACAAATTTGTGGTTTCCCAACCACTCATCAAGGCTGCTCTTGAAGAGGGTTAGTGACGTACTCTGTTTGACATGTAGGGGGAGACTATTCCAGAGACGGGGTAGCCTCTGGGAGACAAACCTGTCTCTCCAGCAGGTTTTGTTGATGTTGCATATTAGATTCAGGCCTTTGGAGCAGGTAGTGTGTGAGAAGTTAGACTTGTGGATATGGAACATTTCTAGTAGGGCAGGTTCTGAGATTGCCTTTTAGGCGAGATACAGATCACCCCTGATCAATTTGTACATTAATGAGTAGAGTGATAGTGATTTGACTCTGTCTGCATAGGATAGGTGTTGGGGGCCATGGTTGCTCTTTGTGAGGTATTTCTGTGGCCTTTTCAGTTGGAGCAGATGCTTGGAAAGGTACATACGAAATGGGGCATTATACTCAATTATTGGTCTAATGAGGTAGGAGTATAGAGAGGTAATAACCTCCTTTTTTCTGTATGCAGTCCCTTTACTTATTAGATGAACCAAGTAAAAGAATGTTCTGACCACTGCCACTACATGACGGTCGAATGTGAGATTGTTATCAACCTGAGTACCCAGGTCTCTCACCACAGGTTGTGTACTTAGGGGGTTGCTGTTGATGTGGTAATCAGTAGGGGCCGTGTTTTTGCCAAATGTTATGATGATTCATTTTATTTGCATTTAACTTGAGACCATGACTTTGGCACCAGTCATAAGTTGCTGTGAGACCCTCTTGCAGTATGTCAACATCATTTGGGGAGTCAATGACAGCACCCAACTTACAGTTGTCCTCAAACTTGGTCAGCCACAGGCTTTTTGTCTTTGCCTGGACCTCTGAGAAGTAGTTGCCAAACAGTAGGGGTCCCAGGACAGATTCCTGGTGAACTCCACTAGTGACAGGTCTGCTATTGGAGGTGGAGGTGTCTATTTTGACCTTGTGGGTCCTGTCTGTGACCCAGTTGGCCACCAACCTGATGAGATAGGGATTTACACCAAGTTATGTTAGCTTTTTGGTGATGCCAGAGTGGGGGATTGTGTCAAAGGCCCTGACCAAGTCATGGTAAGCTGTATGTACTGAGTTTCCCTCATCCAGGGCCTTGTTGACAGTCTCAAAGAAATCAACCAGGTTCAACAGGCAAGATCTGCCCTTGATGAATCCGAACTGGGTGGAGTTAAGTGCTTGGAGATTGCCTATGTTCTTGTGTGTAATATCCATAATAATATGCTCCATGGCTTTAGAGATCAGACTTGTCAAGCTAATGGGGCAATAGTTTCCATGGCCAGTAGTGGCAGCACCTTTGTGCAAAAGGATGACAATGGCAGTTCTCCACTCTGCTAGAATGAAGACTGTACTTAGGCTGTGGTTGAATAGGGTGCTCAATGGTGAAGCTAGTTCTTGCTGGAGATGGTGCAGAATACAGGCATGGATACTATCAGGTCCCATGGAAGCTTTGTTGTTTGCCTTGGCTAGGGCCTTTAACACTTGATCTATGGAGATGTGAGGTGCGGGACAAGTATCAGGGATGTTGAAAGGGCCTTTGGGGGGGTCAGGGGGTGAAGTTTGCACTGAACCTATCTGCTAGCAGGTTGACTAAGTCAATAGTATCTGTGTAAGTGATACTGTTAAGTAATAATTTGGAACAAACCTAGGTTTTACCATGGAGGTTCCTGACATAACTGAAGAAGGCTTTGTGGTTTCCCTTTGTTTTGGAGGCTAGTTTAGATTCGTAATTGGCTTTGGAGGTTTTCACTAGTGATCTAATTTGCTTGTTGAGGCTAAGGAGGGAGATTTTCCAATTTGGAATTTGTTCCTTTTTACCCTTGGACAACAGTTTCTTCCTTTTGTTGTAAAACCTGTTGATGGAGGATGTCTACCAAACAGTTTGTGTTTCCTTGAGGAGCAGGTTTTAGTTCTGTTGGGTATGGCTGAGTCCATGCAGTTGTACAGGTGCTTGTATACCACATTGGCGTACTGTTCAGCATAGTTGTTTGCATCCTCTGAGGGTGTGTGTGTGAGGCTACTGATACCCTCCCTTAGGAGGTTGTAGTCAGCTTTTCAAAAGTTTTTTAGCCTGGTTACAGCTGAGGGGGGATTGGGTGTGATAGAAACTTCGAATGAGATAGACTGATGATCTGATCTCACTAGGGAAGAACATACTCTGGGAGTGGTGCAGTGGTCACCCATCTTGGTGAGAACCAAGTCCAAACAAGTTATTATACTCTTATCATTCTACTCAATGCTCTATTTCTTAATCCTACTGCATTCCTTGAAAATATATAAAAAATACTGCACAGGTGCTATGTAATGTAAATGTTTTTTTTTTCCTTTTCAGTATATCTCCATATTTGATAGTCTAGGAATTCCTACAAGTGTTCTTAAACAGTAAATAGCTTGAATACTTTCCTTTTCTATCTTTTTGATTGACTAAGATTTCTATCTCTTGTTTATCATATCCTTCTATTATCATGTAACAATAATGAATAATCATCTAGGACTTGGGCTTCATTAATCCATTAAAGGATTCTATTGTCTAGACAAGTCACTTTTCAGAGATGCCTGATCCATCAAGCATGACTCATCCCACAGACAATTATAGGTTCATAGTTAAGTATTAGGCTAGCTGGCTTATGGGCCATTTTAAGCCTAGCCAGTTTCCCTTTTTGTGTTCAGAATAACCTACCCCATTTGGATATAGATTAGTCTTATCCACCCCATGGTCTATATTAACCCCTAATGAGAATAACCGGGATCATGCCATGGATAATATGAGGGGACCTATGCATGGGATAAAGAATTTAAGAATTTAATCTGCCCATTATTAGTACAGGGGGCAGTCCTGGGGTACATTATCTGTTTCCCATCTATAGATCTAACTTGCAATTGAAAATGGACAGGGATGAACTTTGTTTTATATGAATGAGGGGGGGGGCTGTTCCAGAACAGTGGTAACCTCTGCAAAATGTATCTGTCCCTCCTCCAAACTATTCTACTGATGTTGCAGAAGAGATTTACATCCCTAGACAGTGTATTTATGTTGCCATTTGGCTTGCTGATGTGCAGTAAATCCACATGTAATGGGTCAGAGGATGCCTTGTATGCCAGACATTGCCAACATCTTTTACATTTGTTCTCACATTTTTTAACCTCAGAGTTAGTTTGTTGGGCAGTTCAATTGTAAACTGGAAGGATATCTACACTCAGTGTTTGTTTAGAGCTCTCCCTTTGTTCTCTATGTTGGCATGTTTTATTTGGTTACTCTGATTCCTTCTACCTCCAAGAACATTATGCTTGATTAACTCATTAAAATGGTCCTTATATTATATATCCTTCATTCAAGAAGACATTTTCAAGAGGAGAATATTCGATGTTGACCATAGTTCTCAACTTCTATCTCCAGACTTAGGGACAAAGCAAAAAAATGGTGAAAAGACCTCAAATTAGGGAAACTTTGAATATGCTGGTACTATTAAATTAGAAATTCTCAAAATAACTTCCAGTTTTAAGAGGCATGAAGCAGAAGTTTGAA
Organism: Protopterus annectens; assembly: GCF_019279795.1. Lineage (NCBI taxonomy): Eukaryota > Metazoa > Chordata > Ceratodontiformes > Protopteridae > Protopterus > Protopterus annectens. The sequence continues at coordinate 804,980,698 of NC_056748.1, forward strand.
AAATGTTGGGGGTATCCCTCCAAAATCTGGGCAACTGAGGTATGACTAACAATAACTTTAGAAATAGAGTCCTGGAGCTTGTGTGACACATGGTCATTTGAAGATAAGCATGTTATATATTATAGGAAAAAATAGCTTTACTAGGAACATGTTGTTTAAACCTGCCAACAAAATTATGTTTTAGTTATCTTCCTGTAATAAACAGTTTAATATGGAGCCATAACATGCAAATTTTAAAATGCAAATATAATCAAAATATTAATCATTTTGTGGACAAGTAATGATGTCACAAATCGGCAAATACCAGTCACATTATATAACCTTCACTTCAGTTCCTCTTTCAAGATTCGGTGAAACTAATTGCATCTTGTCTCAGATTAAAATAATTAGATGTTCATATATTAAAATAAAAGCACTCCATGATAAAATGTGACAAACTTATCATAAACTAAATGAAATTAATAGATAAATGATAAAAGCCCACCAAAAAATTTACAGGAAAGGCTTTCATCACAAAAACTGAGACTGTGAACAAGCATACAACACCATCCATTATATACCTTGTGCCACATCAGCTGTCCTAATCAATGATATGGAGGATTTAACTTAGAGGTTTAACTCAGTCGGAAGAAGTCCGGTTTGTGTGATGAAAGTACTATGAAGAGTAATAAGTTTTTGATGGCTTTTTATCATTTGGCTTTTAGTTAGATTTTCATATCTCAAAGTCCCTTATATAAAGAAATACATATCCTAAATAGATTTCCTAGATATTTTGTACTTTAATGCTTAAAGCCCCATCAGATACAAAAAACATTCAAAGTGACAGTCTCAGAAATTTGTTTGCGTACATTTATTTAAAGCTGTCACATGTATCCAAATTGTTGTACAGTCAGCTAATTAATTATAAATATGAAAACTGAAACTTTTTTGACAATAGTCGATGACATTTATTAATTACTTAGGTACTACTTTTTCTTGTAAAATCTGGATCAAAGTGTAGTTTTCAAGTAGCTAATTCTGTCTAAGAAGGGCACAATTAAATAAGCCTTGTATGACTGATTAAAACTGATACAAAGTAATATATTGTGCTGAGTAGAAGCAATTTCCATTACCCCTATTTTATTAGCTAAAATTCATTTGAAAGTGCAGTGACACTTCACACAGATCCGTAGTTGAGTACTTCATGGATTAAGGATTACAAGTCTTTTAGCGCTTTACTGCCTGTTTGATAATTTTTAGACTGATTCATCTAGAAATATGTATTTAACAGCAGGTATAAATATGTTAAATTGTTTTTTAGCAACATTTCCATCCATTAAATAGCAAATGCAAATGGCCACATCTGAAGTCTGTGTGTTACTTCTTCTTTGGCCTTTATGTCTTACCCACATAATAAGTGACCAGCTGCACTCTGTAACAGTTATCCAATATTTAAAGGCAACAAAGAATAATCTGTTTTAAAATACCCCCACCAGTGATGACGTCTCTGGGGGTATTCCAGGTATTGCGGGTAGACGTGAGTAGCTCATATAGCATGCTGAAGTCAATGAGTGGGTTGTGAAACAAGGAAGTAGGAAGAAGATTTCCTTGTATTCCATGCATATTAATATGTGTGTATATATAAATATATGGATCTATTTAAATGGCTTGAATAACATTTATGTCGATCTGCACAATGTCAAAATAAATTGATCAACATTATGCACATCAACATGCTATACTATGCATGCACCGAGAGTTATTTTCTCTAATCTCTGTTAAGTCAAACAAATCTTATAGATTAAACAGATGTAGATCAAAGTACCATTCAACAAAGTTAGCAGGACTTGTACATATATATATATATATATATATATATATATATAAATATATATATATATATATATATATATATATATATATATATATATATATATATATATATATATATATATACACATACACACACACACACACACACACACACACACACACACACACACACACACACACACACACACACACACACACACATTTATGTATAATTAAAATACTATAAAATTACACAGTGATAGATTGTGTTGCATACAACACACTCAGCCAGCATTTATTGTATGGTCTTTGTCTGTATCTCTCAACCTCTTATCACAAGAAATCTGGACAAAGCCAAAACTAATATGGGGACAAAGGACCAAAAATAGGGACACATTTTAAAAATTGCTCTTATAAACATACAAAGTTGCTAGAATAAAAGGTTTAGTGTTAGTATGGATTTTCTGAAGGATATGAAGTCTGAAACACAAATGTCAGTTAGTGATTTCAATTCTCAATGATTTGTAGGAAAACCACAAAGTTTATGAGGAGCAGACCAAAAATATGAAACAAAATTCTGGACATTGTGTAAAAATCTGGACAGTTGAGAGCTATGACTTTGTCTTACCAGGGCTTTGTGCAGTGTGGTCAGGGTTGTGCTATTAGCTGCAAAGGTAAAAACAGCTTCTAACCTAGAATAGCAGCATATCTGCTCTACTGCAAGTCTTATTGTGTGTGTTACTTTTCTCTGTTTATCTATTCCTGAACTTTGCGTGTATAGAAACATTATTATTATTATTATTATTATTATTATTATTATTCAATCTTGTGAAAATTGCACCTATGTGACAATTGTAAAACTGAATAATTTTTGTACATTTTTGTCTTGAGCTTTCCTCCTCAGGTCTCCACTGAAAATGGACCTGTGCTCAGATGGACCACCTCTGTTAACAAATGTGAAATAAATAAACATTTTGGAATATTTTGTGGGGAGGTTTATTTTTAATGAAACCATAGACTTTTTACATTTTTCTGTTTTACCCATTTCATATTCACACATGTCCAAAGGTATGAATTGAACTTGATTTGGGGAAGGAAATGAAGATATTCCACCATTTTGAATCAGCAGGATGTGAAGCGTGATTCAGAAGCCCACAGTCATACACCTGGAGCACCACCACCCCAAGCGGTTAATTCAAAGTGTTTATTTATTATTTTTACAAGCTGCCTTGTCAGCAAAACATCCTATCTGGCAGTCAAAACATGAGAGGAAGTAATATACAGCACCAGAATATCAGTAACAAGGCAGGTGTTCCAAGTGCACTTGATCTTTAACTTGTTTTATTCTCCCCTGAATACAAACAGTACTAAAGTTGAACTCTGTTTCTATGTGTTGGTACACCTTCCAAAGAGGAAATTACCTTCTGTTATTTATATCCTGATTACTAATTCACTACACCTGGTTACTCTCTCTTTTGCCGGTCGGTCATACACCTGAGTTACTTTTCTATATGTTTTTATCCTGTGTTGCAAGCTAATTGTTCACAGTGTTTATATGTCTGATTTGTCTACCCTGACAGTCCTTGATGCTGTTGTAAGATATTTCAAATTGTACTTTTGTATATATGTGTAGTTGTAGTACTGGCTTTCCTAGAAGTTATCTGAGGTGTAGCAAGATGAAAATTTCCATACAGTCCACTGTAAAATATCAGTTGCAGTAGAACTGCATGTCATTGTTAAATGGCACTTATCTTTTATCCAAAGTGCTACATATTATTACTTGTGTATATTAAAGCTCCATCAGAACAGTACACGCCTGATGGCATTTCAATTCTTGACTCAATCTGCAAAAAGTAAATAATATAAGTGCTATTACTGAGTATAATGAATCACACAGCAGCAAAAAAGAAGGTGACAAAGACTTTAATGCCAAAGCAATTATTCATTTATGGATTATGTCTAATGTTTGCATATAGGTGTAACATTAAAATGATTTTTCCTGATGTTCACTGTGGTTTAGCAAGACAAAACATGCTTCATGAACTTCATGTCATCTGGCAGTAGTATCAGAACCAATAAAATGAGAATGAAAGGACTTGGTTCATTAAATCAAGTTGCTTTTTAATGATATTCACTCAGATGAGTCTGATTCCTTAAAGAGGCAGTTGTTGTCACTTTTTTAATATGGGAAGGGTAGCTCTCCTTAGCATCTATGCAGTAAACTTTACTCCTAAAGCCCTGAAAATAATGTAACTAACTCTAAGGTTCAAAAACCAAGGGACAAGTTACAAAAATTGTGTACAACTGCTTAGGTGATGAGTCATACTTAACAGACAGTTGTTACTAAAAAGCAATTCAGTCAAACAACAAAATGCAGGAATTTATATGATAATGTCTGCTTTAATATCATAGTATTAAGAATAAACTGATGCACTGATACTGTCATAACCATATGTGACTCCTGTGCACTGGCCCACTAATTAAGGAGCTTAAATCCTCACCACTAGCACCAGTGAGGGGTGTGCACATTGGGAAGGATAACAAGTATACACACAGTAAAGTACAATTTCCCTTAAGAGCACACAGAGATCATAGTCAGTCTGGGGCTGGTTTCAGCTTTTCTCTCCAGATCCCCAATAAGACTCACCACTGGCACAGCTATAGGGTACAGAACTCAGCCTAGTGGTCAAGCCAAAACCTCCAGCACCCTCTCTGTCCAACCAGTGCTTCGTGTCCCTGCACAAGTAACTGACACTTGCACACACTTTAAGATATGAGATATATACAAATACACAGACACTCCTGGGGAAGGCTGGCACAGGTTCTCCAGCTATGCCCCTTTCTGCCCAGGCTATAAGGTAGTAATCCACTGCCATCAACCACTATTTATCAGCTACTAATAAGGCTCTTACCAAAAGGTGTCCAGTTTTACTGTGCAATATTATTATCCAATTAGTAAGTGTGACGAACAGCAAGACTATTGGAGTGGCTTTGTACAATATCATCAAATACATGCAAGTACTCTAGAGCTTAAATTATCTCTACACAAAACAGCCACAGTTGAAAGGTTTAAAAATATTTAATAATAAATAAAAACATAATACAAATCTCATTAATTCAACACAGTGCTAATCAAGACACAGGGACTTTAAAACAAAATTGTAGGATAGTCTGACATAAATATAGAAAACAACTAGTCTAATCTTAATATTTTCTATCTATTTCTAAGATAAATACTAAAGTCTAAGATCCTGCTTATATACAGAGCAAAGGCAGAGTGCTGGTGAGTAGATGTGTTCAGGTTTAGACAAAATCCAAAATGCTTCATTCTCTCTCTCTCTGAGAAAGTCTTAAACTGATAACACATTACTGCTGAGTCATTTCACATTACATCATTCATGACACTTCTCTGGTTCCCAGGCTACCAGAAACTCAACATTTACATTTCTTAGTAAGCTTACACCTGGCCAGGAAGCCACAGTAAGAAAAAAAGACATTACACATGTAAAATCTAGCAATTAACTCTGGTCTCAAAACAATAAAAAGAATTTGCTGGTCCAGACATCATGTCTCCAGGTTTTGAGATCAGTCATAAAATGCTTCACTTATCGGCTTTCTTCCAGCAGGAGGCACTGTGGTTACATTTTTGAAGCTCAGTACAACATACAGTTTAATCATAACATATAGTTCTCTTTACATTTGTAAACCAAGCCTGTGGATTATATTAATATTTACAATGACATAGAATTATCTACAAAATTCTATCTAGCTGGGCTGGCAGCCTTTCAGTTTTTCACACCATATCAAATAAGTGATCACAATAATATAAAACTAAAGAAAGAAGGTGTAATTCTACCTGCAAATAGCAATAGCACCAGTCATCATAAACGCAATTACAGTATTATTACTAAATGGGTTCCTTCTGTTCAATACCAAAATTATACCAAAGAAAATGTGAAGGAACTAATTTATGTTGTTCACTGTATTTATTAAATGTGCATGCTGGGTAAACTAAAATAATACACTGAATAACATTTAGATGATAAAGTGCTTTGGAATGCCTTACTATTAGTTTGCCAGGTTATGCAGAATTGACCAAAGATATGGTTTGTATATGTGTGAAGATAAGACAAACTTTACTACTGCTTGGTCTGTCTGGACGTATGGAACAGAGATATATTGCCCATGTTAAGCAACTACAGTACATTCATCTGTCAGACGAAATATGGAAATGCTTGATGAACCCCTTATTTGCAGCATTGCATAGCTTATTGTAAAAAAGAAGTCCATGGGCTCATTTTAAACATATGAATGCATGGCAAACTGGACATGATGTAGGTGATACATGCTTGTTATAAATCTTGTGGATATTGTTGTACATGCAACGTGAGAGTATTGCACATTGAGGTCAGTTACACCATGCACCAGGAAAGAGGCCATCTCATACATTTTCTGTACCTTAAAATACTGTGCAGTGTACACTATGGTGGGTCGGTGGCCTGCCAAATTCCTCTGGTATCTAACATGAGTGAAAAAATCTTCCTGATAATCTAGTGTGGAACATCAGTGATACCCAATATAAAATTAAAAAGCATGGTCTTGAAGTCTAGTGGCCTCTGAGTATCCCTTTGTCTGATATGAAACTAAAATTCCTTTCTCCCATTTTTGTCTCACAAATTCCTGGCAGAGAAAGAAAGAAATGTTACCTCTTCAAGGGTATAAATGGCTGTCCTTCTCCTATATCCTCAATACCTGGCATAACATCACCTCTAATATCACCAATAATCATGTTAATTATAATTAGAAAAAGACCAACATTTGTTGGTATCAGCACCCACCTGGACCAATATGGTACAATCCATATCCAGACAGTAATGTAAAAGAATCAAAGACTAATGTTATCCATCTTATGTACCAGGACTATAACTAATATATGAAGGAGCATGTGCACAGAATACTTATTATGCACTCAGACATGTAGAATTTAGTATAAGAAGGCTATTTATATCATTTTAGGGAATGTGAAAGAAGGGGCTAGCAGTGGAATATTAATGATGTGCATTTTTCATCTGTCTAGTGCACTTGTATAACTCTCGGAATGTCATAATGGTAGCATATTTTAACAAGTATTACCACTCTTAACATTCTGACAGATTCTGGAGACATGTTTTGGTTAACTCCATTTGTAAAAACAATGTTTCACCCTAGACCTCCCAACTTTCTTACTGTCTTTTTTAAAAAAATCAGTCGTGAGGGTTAAGGAGGTAGCCGCTCCCCTTACAAATGAAACAAATGAAATTATTTACCTAGTGCTTTCCCGGTAAGACAAAAGAAAACCTGCTAAAGTAGTTATGTCTTTCACTACAGAGGCAGGACTCAATCGATGATTACAGAGAACGAGTCTTGGGAAATGACAGATGTCACTTTGTATTTTGGACCTGCAGTTATGCAAGTTTGTGTGCTCCGCATAATTGTCAGAGTGGAATATTGTCTTGGGTTAAGTAAGTGAGAGACCAAGAGTTACTAGAAATATTTTAATATTTTATACTAAGTCATGGTAGTATTGCAAAGTTTATAGTTTCAGGAAGCAGAGATACTTGCCATGGGAGAGAATTTCAGTTTTATATTCAGTACTTTAGAAATTTAGAAATTAGACATTATACTTTCAGTAATAAGATGCAGTTCCCAGGAATTGTGGGAGACAGGTATTTTATTTATTTATTTATCCTTCATGTGCCCTAGTATGCTTAATATATGCAGTGCATTCTTGTTATATCCTTTGTAACAGGTCAAGAGCTTCTGTCATCCTGATGCTTTTGGTTAAGATTACAACATGGAAAATATATGGTACATTCTCATTTGCATAGCTGCACAACATTCCTCTCTACTCTGGAACAGTTGACACAACCAAGTACTGTCTGAGAAATGGTTATGTGTGACCAGGACATCGGTATAGTTTAAAGAAATTAATTAAACAAGTCCACAGGACTATGCTCTCATTTGTACCTGGAAGGACTCTGATCCTTGAATATTTAAGGAATGTATTTATACATTTCTTTCTGTTTCATAGTTTTATAAAGTTTTACAAAGCTTACAGCCAAAGGACACCACCAGGAAGCTCAGTCACATCACCCAGTACTGGTGAGAAAGTAACAGTGCCCCCCATTAAGCGGACTTTCTCCATATATCCTAAGTGAAATTAGCAATCTGTTTCTGCTTAGTCTTAGTATATTCAGGACATTAAACTTTGTGAGTCCTTCATCCTAAAACATATGCACTCTAAAAATATTTCTTTTATATAACATATTATGGTCCAGTGAAAGGTACAGTGTCATTTTCATGTCTGCTATGGTCCAGTGAAAGGTACAGTGTAATTTTCATGTCTGCAAAGGTTCATGCTGAGCAACAAATCTGATATTAAATCTCAGGTTGCAGTTCAGTGAAAGGGCTCCAAAGACAGCCTACACGAACCAATAATTAGGGACTTCAGTGAAAAGTTACAAGGTAGCTTATAACACTCATACAGAGTTTACAGAGTGTGGCATATAGCACCACACATGCACATACCTGTAAAATCATGTTGCCCATAGCAATCTGGTGTTACTTACAGTATTGTTAGGCTTGGAATATGAAATTATGACCATTAAGTTATAAATTGAAGCTTGAAGGACGAATCAGTAACATTAACTGTAGCTGCATCAGCTAGTTACATCAACAGTCCCTACTGTCTGTGTCCAGACATGTTGCTGTTCCCTGGGAATCTCAGTGTGCAACACTGGGCATACCTGCAGCTCAGTGTTGCTAATGCGGGCAGTGTTTCTTTTGTGAATCACAGATTAGGCAGGGAGGTGTCACTATGTACAAAGCTTAAACCAAGTAGCAAGGTGTGAAAGCCTATTGTTTATGTATTTATGAATCACATTTAACCACATATCATTATGTATAGCAACAACCCTGACTGAGATTTACAGAGAAGTTGTGCAGTATACAGTGTACACTTATGTTGGAATATATCATGCGCAGACTGGCACAGACTAGTAGAGATTCATATTCCAGTGTTGTGCTCCAGTGTAATGTGCACAAATGCACAACAGGAAAAATATGTAAAGGAATATATAATGACATGCAAATGAAATGGGGGAGTAAAATGAGATCCTAATGATATTAAAATCCATACAAGGTGATCGTAGTCACATTTCATAATCCTCTACAGAGAAAATTGCACAGCTCTATGTCCCTGACCATAAAAATGCAAAGCAAGCCAAATGTTTCCATCTTCATGAAGCAAGAATGCTAACAATCAGAATAGCTGTTCAGCACCAGTATGCCATAATCATAAGCACTTACTGATTTAGTTGGCATGCGTAAGATGCCATCTGGGGACATCTAAATGGTACTATCAGGGGATGAATTGTCACAATTTCATTGATCACAAAATTATTGATCATTTTAGATTTGATCAGGAGATTGTACAGCTCTTGGCTGACTTTAATCATCCACACACAGAATCAATGAGACTTCACATACGTATAGGGATCAAGGTTCTTTCTATACTTGCTACAGGGAACTTCAGAACATATGTTTGGTATTTCACAGATATCCAGCTCTTCAACAATGAACAAATTCCTCAATATAATGTTTATATATCTGGGGGATTATATACAGCTTAATAAATCATCACAGGAGAGAGGTAACAACATGAGTGCCTTTTATGATTTTGCTCACCTCTCTGAGCTACTGAATGCCAGAATGCAATGATAATGTCCCCATGTGACCACAATCTCAAAAAGTATGAGAACAGGAAGGGCTACCATTGCATGAACTCCCATGTAGTGGGTGACATATGTAGAATCATAACACATTCAATGTGTATGCAAAGCATCCGGCAGTTTGCATGTCCTGCATAACTATCATCCATTATAGATATAGCATCACTTCCTGCACACTGAAGTTTAGCAGGGCCATGTAGCTGGCAAGTGCAGGCACTGTGGCTAAGTTTAATGCATGTGAATACATGTCTCATGTGAATGTATTTAAGAAACCCACTTATTCATACTCTGTTGCAGGTGACACTGAATACCCAATTAGGTCCTGGCTTATAACACTCATGCAGAGTTTACAGAGTGTGGCATATAGCCCCACACATGCACATTCCTGTAAAATCATAAAGGTGTATTCAGCCTACTTAAAGCCTACTTCTGCTGCCTTGACATCCTGCTACTGCCTGCAAGATGTTCTTAGTATGTTGCTTGATCCAAAATATGTCACTGAGGAGGTGGGCTGGAAAGGCTGAGAATACTGGTGTGGTCAAATCAAGCATATGGTCAGCGGTGAAGATGCATTCAGACCTTGCTCTAATGGCAGTGGGGTGGAACAGCAGTAGCTGACAGCTGCACAACCATACCCCAAACAGAGATCGCAAGGTTACATGGCAGTGTATGCAAAGTGGGTCAGACTTATGGGCCTTGACAATCACAAGGTGACAGTGCAGTGTTACACAGAACAAATGTGCAAGGTACATATCAGGCTATGCTGAGCAGTGCATGGGTAAGTCAAGCTGTGTATCATTTCTACATTTATTACACAGGGGGTGGGGTGCAGTGGGTCACAGTTATCATATGCACAGGTGTGTAGGGACACAACTGACATCAGATGGGGGAACATTACAGAAGCATCTCTGTACTCTGTACCATAAACCATGTCCTCCTGCAATGGGATGAGGCTTCTATCATGTAAATAGGGCCTGAAGTGAAGCCAGACAGGGACAATGTGCAAATGCAGGACCATATCCTAGCAGTGTCTAATTGTGCTGTGTCTTGTTAATGGACACTGACTGTCATGGTTACCCACAATGAGGAATGGAAGACTGTGGTATGTGTTTAGGTACAGGTAATAATCTTGTACCCTGTCACAGGGTACATAGGAGGTGATAACTGTATACCCTGTGAAAGACCCTCCTACAAGACCACCCCTGGCATGTACACTTCCCCGAACCTTGAACAACACTGCCAGTGACAGCAGTGATGGTTCCACTGGAAATCCTCTGCATGGATGTGGACAGTGTAGCAAAGTGTGCCACCACAGACATCATCAGTCCGATCCCTACTGTGTCCCTGGTTTCCATGTCTAAACTGATGCCACACAACACAGCAATGAGGTACATGCCAAGATGATGCCAGGATGATTCCTGTCTGATGATTGATCCTGAGGGCTACCTACATGTCAAGGGACATCTGTGGCACATGAAGGTATCAGACACCCCTGCAAGAGTCTGAAATGGTGGAAATATTCACATTGTATGCAATGTGCACAAAAGAGGTAGCATTGCTGGAGTTTGGAGCCAAGAAGGATACTTCCCCCATGAGGATGGTAAGCACTCATGTTGTACAGCATTATGTTCTTGTGTTGGTAAGACCACACCTTCAGACTGTAGGTGGAGACAGACTGTGCCTCTGTATCTTCAGACTGTGACCCAGACATCTATCTTTCATTAATATCTGCTCCAGCACAAGTGCCAACATCAGCCTATCTTTGTGTCTCAGCCTTTATAGGTGTCACTGTACCAGTGATCTGCCTGTGACTACACAAGACTCACCAGAGCATGTATACTGAAGATGCCCATGCAAGATGTGCCATTCAAATCCAACCTCCCTATACTGCCATTGTGGCATAGCTGGACACCTGATATAACTAAAACAGTACATAGCCAACAGTTGCAGTGGTCAGACTACAGTGTCTAACCTAATGCGTCATCCACCAAAACTCATGGGGGATGGGTTCATATTGATGCCATTATGCATTGCTCCAAGGGATAGTCCCAGACCCAGTGTCACCCTACAGTGACACAGAGAAAATTCCTCTGGCTCTGCCAGACTGCTGCTGACAACTGCCCTCCGCCATGTTACCAATCTCTTGACTGCTATGAAATACATATTTACCTTGGCACAGCATAACATGCTTATGACACTACTGTAAAGTGTGATTGCATCCACTCATGACATTTATACCATGGACCACGGTCTACCGCACACGATCACTGAAAGGCAGGTCAATACCTCTTCTCCCCAAGAGATGCATTCTATGTGTACTAAGGGCTTGTAGCAGGACATAATTTTCAGAAAGTTTGAAATTTCCCAGCCTCTGTCATCCACTTTGTTCTCTGGACCAGCAGATAGTTATAAGCAAATGACTCAAAGCTATAGACAACTGGACTGATAGAATAACCACTACTGACTGTTATAATCAATGGGACAGCTCTGGGGATAGGCTATGTAACAATTGTAGGGACAGATACTGGACTAAATATGGGTGGGATATCTGGCAGCAGATATGTGTAGAGTAAAGCAGTTATCCTTACAGCTGAAAGTTGGGGTAGTCTTGGTATCCTGTTACTACAGTATGTTGAATGTGCAAACTTTATGCAGGCATATGGCTTCTGTATTTACTGCAGTTAAGTCAAGATATTCATTGGACAAGCGATAACATTATCGAAATAATGATAGACATATACATGTGCAGCTTATCTTGATATTGTGGGCTACTTTCTTGCCATTACCTTCTGCAAACTCGAGACCCATGCAGGCACACATATTCTTGTTGCTGTCCTTTTGTAAGGTGAACTTCAAAGGAAAAGTGCACTTCTTTAGGAAGGTAATCAGATACAGATTCTCACATGTTATCACAGCACTATGTGTATTCTCTGCCAGACCCATAGATCCAAATAAAACTGTTACACCTCCTATTATTAATGGCCAAATCTGCACTCTTCCTAAATTTGTGTGACTTAGCCAAGAAAATGATAACATATTTCCATGACTATGGACGTTTATAGTTATTTGCATGGCGTGTAGGTAGACTAAATCTGGGGTCATGAATGTGTGTGAATTGCTCCATTGTGTGCTGCACACTAATAACATAAAGTGCAGCTTACTGCCTATGCTGACTTCTGGCAGCAATTGAGTTATCCTCAGTGACAGGCATCCTCAGTACGGGGAAAGACTGCAGGTTTTGTTTTGATGGCCTAGATCACAGGAACACTGATGATTTCCATCTACGGGAAGCAAATATTAGACAACAATGCCCTGAATAGTACAGTATTTTTCATTTTTTAATTAATTGATTTTTATTTATTTAATATATATATTTCTGTTTTCTGTTTTATCATGTTTTACATTTGGGACTGTTGCTGCTGGCAAGTATTTGTCAAAGTTATCTTAAGAACTCTGCCTGCCACTGTCTGGATCTTCCATGCTATGGGGAAGTCTTGGGGTCATTGTACGTAACATACTACAATTCATATGTTTCTTCAGGGCCCTTTTCTTACGTAGTGTTATTTTGTACATCTCATTTTGACTACACAATATCTAGTATACCTCATGTATTACATATCACCAGCCATGCTAACTCATTTCATGGTGATCAATCCCACCGATATCCCTTTGAGCAGGAATGGGATATGAAATGCCAACTAACCATTCCCTACATTATCAACAGGCATGTTTTCTCCCTTCTTTTTGTGTCAGTCCATATAATCTATGCATTGCCTAACCCTCCCCATCACCATTTATTTACCCTCACTTTGTTTCTGTCTATCCCATACCTCCCCATCATAGTGTGTGCACTTCCATCCTTGTTTGTCTCAGCTGTCTATCCTAACCCCATTTCTTATCCTGTTTTTACTTTCTGCCTTTTCCTCATATAAAGAAAAAAATGGGTCCATAACTGTGAAAGAAAAAAAATCAGTCAGCTCCCTTCTTCTACATGCTGTATGTTGCCTTTTTTCATTTTTGGGTAACCTTCAGCTTGCTCTTCCCCTTTCCTTACTTTCTTGTACACATTTTTCATTTCCTTTTATGCCTCCAACAGCTGTCCACATATGTGAACACAATAGTAGTGCAGCTGCAAAAAGTATGGGCTACTGAGCTTTATGTGGAGCTTGGAGACATCCTTTTGAAGGGTCAAGGAAGCACACACATTCCAGCTGCTACAAGCACTCATTCATATTGAGATATTGATCTGAGTTCACATTGGCTGAATTCATGATATCACACAGTGCAGCATACAGCTGTTCTGTAGATTGTGTCTTGTGTATGTATTTTCACTGCATGGCTGTGTCCACTTGTACAGCTTCACTGTATGGCTAGACCAGCTTGCATAGTTACTGTGGGGCTCATTTATGCACTCTAAAGTGCTGCTGGGTGCACATAAGTACTACATGTTTTAATTTAGATACACAATGCCTTCTTGTGCTAGCACACATTGCTTAGCTGGCAAAGCATGCAGAGAAGTGCAGTGTAGCTGTATAAAGCTTGGCCACTCTTTGTAGCTAAGTTCAGGCTTTTCTAAAGTCCTTCCTTGGGCTTTTATAATCTGAACCAGTGCAATAAAATAAGTATTAAAAAAACAATAAAGTGAAAAAATACCCAGTGCAGCACAGTTCCAAATTCTCCACGGCCATCTTTCATGCGCACTCTAGCATGGAGCACCAAACATGCACTGCTACTTGTAAATACCATCCACATTTCCAGGGCAAATGCTACCATTCACAACACTATAGGTGATTTCAGAATGATAAGGAATTTTTCTGCTTGTCTGCGTGAGGGCACATTAATTTTTCCCAGTTTGCAGCAATAACATGTTTTGGTAGCATATCATATTTTTGTTGACAGAGCACCAGGGTGACTGAAATACATGTCTGATTATTTGTAAGACTCTACTTTTCTTACACTAAGTTTAGATGAATTGACCATCATTTAGGAAACAGCAAGCATTTGGCCACATGAAAAATAACCCTCCCTCACTGTAGAAATAGAAGTAAGAGGGTGTTTCAAGTCTGCTTTTACACTGCCTTTTCAGTTAGAAGCTATTCTGGATTCATCTGCAGCTTAAATATGTGCATGATAATTGATCTTTTACCTAAGAATGAGGCAGATTTGCATTTAGGGCATTTAGACTTAGCAGATTCACTATGCATTGCAACTGACTGTGGAGAGATAAAGCTGCTTTTGTCTGTGACTGTAAAGAAACTAAGGGTGCCTGATTCAGAACAGAGAATTCAATACTTTGTTGATGACCTGAATATCTTGTAACCTGTACCTGACATAATGCAGTTCAGCCCTTGTCTGGGAACACCAAGGGGCATTTTGCAAATAAAGCAGTACATGGTGCTTTGATGTTTTAAGAGATTATTTAGTACATTTTGTTTTGGAAGGTAATGACAACTTGTATTATGCTTAAGTTCTACAGGTGTAACATGCCTTGCAGCAAATTCCTTGTATGCTTTCTGTATGGTTTACTCTCCCAAGAAGACATATCTACCCTAAAGTATGACCACAAAAACCTGTCTTGTCTGCTTGCACTTATAGTTCTAACATTCTTTTTGTGGTTTCTCTCCAGGTGTAAATATGCATTCCCACTGTATTAAGAATCCAGCATATGGTATTAGAACTCAACGGCCAGTTTTAAAGTTCATTGTAAAGATATTTCTATGTTATGGTGTCACATGTTTTGTGGCTGACTACATCTTTGAAATAAATACACATTTTTTCTATATTATTTACTAAGTGCTATTTACCGAATAATGTACACCACGAGTTCCTAAGTTTACAGAAAACAGTTCACTGCAAGCAGTTCAAGAGATAACTTCCCAAACAAAACATGCTTTATTCAACTTATAACGCATATAGCATTATTACAGATTAGATGCCACATAGCAGAATTTTCATTATGAGATGCATAACACAACAGAAAATCCAGTCTTTATTATCTATCCACTACAAAGAAGACAGAAAAACTAAAATTCTGTATCAGTAAATGACTCAGCACTTTAAAGAAAAAATCAACTTAGACACTAAAAAAATGTTTTATATTGTATCTTAATCTTCAAAGCAGCACTAGGGCCACCCCAGTTTCATTCTGTTTGGTATTTTATTTATTTTATTTATTGACATTTGTTGACTGGGAAAGTCTGACTGGGACAGGAGCCCATTATCAGTGGAGGCCTGCTATTATTTTGTCATTTGTTTTACCCCAAAAATGACCTGAGTAAGAACTACAAGTCTGATGTGATTTTGTTCTTTACCCATCAGACATTTCTCCTTCCTTGCATATGATTCAGCCCTGACAAAGTGAATGGTTTGTTTCTGCATTCACTTATTGTAACAAACGCCATGACTCACTGACTTCTTAGTTTTTTTTTCTGGAAACATTGTTATGGATTCTTTTTTATTTAATTATTCCAGTTTGTACTAACTTCAAGCTACTCAAAAAGTCATGGTGCATTTTAGTGTTATTTCAGTTAAAGGACTTAAAGTGCAGCTTTTTGCTGGGTATTCAGAGTTGTAGTTCAATAAAATGTTTCTGCCAAAACAAAATAAACATATAAAACAGAGTCTCTCTTTGCCATGTCACTAAAGTTTTGCAGCCGATATGTAGATTAGGTAGCATACCATTGCCTGCTTTCATTAGTTTTCAAGAAGCCCACTCCAAAAAACTCCAAACTGAGAACCAAACACAATACAAACGAATCACCAGTGAGTACTGCCACAACAATACATGTTTATTGAGGATTAAGCACTTTCGTCAGGATCATTCAAAGACTGCTTCTGAACCCATTTAAAACACTCCAACATATGATTTAAATACCCCTCCTTTTAAAATCACATGATATAAAGCCCCAATGAATGATCAACAAAAAAATTAAATACATATTTAAACCTACACTGTTGTAAAAAAATACACAAACATGCATATAAACCCATATGAATCATATATTAAATTATGTGTTAGAGTGTTTTAAATGGATTCTGAAGCAGTCTTTGAATGATCCTGATGAAAGAGCTTAATCCTTTATAAACCTGTGTTGTTGTAGCAGTACTCTACAGTGCTTTGTTTGTATTGTTTGGTTTTCAAGAATAGCCGCTTGGCTGAGTTATTTATTATTGTCAATGATTACCAGTTGAAGCTTTATAGAGCTACTAAAGCAGATACAACCAGTTTATTGTATTTCATGTTATGATTAACTTTCAGTGGTTACAATGATAATCACAACATTTAAATGCCAAAAAGTGAGAGTCATTATTGGATTTACTCTGAATAATTGTATCGCATTTAATCAACATGTAATTATTCACCACAAATTGCCTAAAACATTGGGAGATCCATATTTTTAACAGTGGCACTTCCATGATCAGAAAATACAAAAACCCTCCCACATACCCAAACTATATGATATATATATATATATATATATATATATATATATATATATATATACACACACACACACACACACACACACATATATATATATATATATATATATATATATATATATATATATATATATATATATATATATATATATATATATATATATATATATATATATATATATATATATATATATAGGTTTACTATCAAAATGTTGAAATTCACATGGTCGATGTTCATAACGTTGATAGTCATTACACCGAATGTTCAAAATACCAAAAGATACGCACTTCAACGAAGACCACATCGCTGAGACGACTCCGCCGACAGGACGAATCCCCAACAGTAAGTAGTGTGGACTGGGAGTTAGTCTCATTCCCCACTATAGTGCGATCTCGGAGCTGGTATATTTAAGTAGGGGGTGAGGGGGGGGGTGCAAGGGGGCTTGCCCCTGCTATACATGTGATGTGGTTTTTGAGTGTATTATGGAAACGGGAATGTGTCCTGTTCTGTAATACATTGACTTACTATTGTCGGAGATTCGTCCTGTCAGTGGAGTCGTCTCAGCATTGTGGTCTTCGCTGAAGTGCGCTTTCGTCCATCTGACATGGACCCATATATATATATATATATATATATATATATATATATATATATATATATATATATATATATATATATATAATGTAGATGATTTACCTATTTATAGTCAATTCTAGCTAAAATTTACCTCTGCATTGTCAATACACTTTGGTGTGAAACTGGCTGACATACACATTATCAACAGAATATGTGCATCCTCCTTCCTTCTTATACATAAAAAGGAAGTCACACTTACAGAAACAGTACAAGTCAGTGACAGACACCTACAGAAGCAGTACAAATCAATGACATTGACAGAGTTGTGTTTTTCAAGTAACAGGCTGGCGTATATTGTACAGTTCTGCCAACAGCTTTGCATTAAAACTGATTTCATAATATGCTTGTATCTTTATAGACCTTTGACAAACTGCATTAGTTGTAGTTTGCACAAACATTATATCAGTCTTTCAAAATGAAGGAGAGTTTATATCAGTGTGTTACAATGTTTTTGGAATTATAGAGTCATGAGAAGAATTAAAAATTTGTTCCTTTTCCCATTTGTTTACTTGGTTTTATTTTCAGTCACCATTTAATACCTTGGATGAACTTATTGCTACCATGTTTATGAATATTAGAGTATATGCATATTATATGTGCATGTTTTGGTAGTCTGATGAAAATTAGTTCAGAAATTTTACATTATGCTCTTTTTATGGTGGTATTAGGGAAGATTTGAGAAAATGCTTGAATATCACCTCTCCAAGCCAGCATTAAAAGAATAAGGGTGGTAGTCATAGTTCCTGCAGTTCACTCAATCACAACAGTAATGAATAGTGACACTGTGCCTGTGTTTAAATAAGCTAAGTGCTAACAATTGGCACTGATTCTGTTAAATTTTAGTCATGCAATAAAACACCCACAAGCAGTCTTAAAATAAGTGAAAAATACCATAGTTATGTGCAGAAGGAGCTGCATGGACATGAAGTTACAAATGCTTTCAATTATTTTTGGTAAGCAGCTGTGCACATGATCCTGCATGAATCTCTGATGAATTTCTACAAGAACCTGCTCTTAGCCAAAGTAAGCATCACTGGTCTGCAGTTTACAGACTATTTTAAGGTTTCTTCTAATCACTCTGAGGGGTAAACTTATATGAACAAACTGTTTGGGATTTTATAAGACTGGAAAGGTGCAAGATAGAAAAGATAGAAATATGGAAGAGTGAAGACAAGGGACACACAGAAGGAACACAGTAAGAGGGTTGTGTAGGAGGAGGTGGAAAAGGAGGGGCCACTATGGTTTTGTGGGGGATAGATCCCTCATTTTCCAGTTTTTAAAAAGGAAGTTGGGGAAGGAGTAAGGGAAGAGAGTGCGTGAGACAGAGTCAGGGAAAAGTTAAAGAGCACAGATACATAAAAGGTAGAGAAGAAAAACAGGAAGAGTGTAGTGGGCTAAAGAAGGTAGAGAACACATACACATGTCAGACAGAAAAGGGAGGAGAGGAGATGTGGAAACCAGCCATCACTGTAGTCTGGAGGACCTCACTTACCCCAGCCATGAACCTGGAGAGGGGACTCAATGCAGTGGGGTGGAGAAACGGCCAGCCTTACATAGACGTGAACAAGGCAGCTGCCTATGGTGCTGTGCTTACAGGGGCACACTTTTCAGATTGATTTTTTTTTTGAGCAATGAAATGTGTTGTTCCTTGGCTCTAAAATATTCAGAAATAAATGCAGTGCCCCTGCTAAAAGGAGATACACGGGTGGGACAATGGGCACTCCACAGGGGTTGTGCTCCACTGCTCCAGCTCTAGTTAACTTCTCATCACATTATACTTGAACATAGGAAGACCATGGAGCAGAGGCCTGGCAATATTCAAATGTAGGCCAAAACTGAAAAAAAAAAGAAGCTGATATCTGTAATGCCTGGCTTTACTGACTGACTGTAATGGTCAGCAATTTAACAGAAAATCAAAAGAGTTCAACGGGCAAAAGTACAAATATGAGACAATGTCAGGGACTTTCTGCAGAATTTTTGATAGCTAAGAGATGAAAGGAATGGTGTGATGAGACTGATCAAAGTGGGGACACAAGCTCTATCATTATTATCATCAACCAGATACTTTTGTCACTATTTCTGGCTTTGTGATTCATGTGGAGCAACTTTAATATGTTATTGAGTGGTAAGTTGGCAATTAATTTGCTTTTAGGTGAAAGACACTACATAGCCATCAAACATAAGAGTTATATCTGTCGTGGGAGGTTTGTCTGGATTTGACTGTGCATTTGTAAGAAGCTGCACAGACACAGTAGCTAAAATTGCTAAAAAAATGCTAGGAAATGAATAGCTGCCTGTTGTTGTTTACTTATTATTTTGGCTTTGCAAGACTAATGTGATTCATGTGACGCAATGAGCAGTATTTTAATGTACAGCATCTGTTTGTTTGGAACAAAGGTGAAATACATTACATTGCCATCCTCTTTTATCGCAATCAGACATCTGAATTGTACATAGAAGTGGCTTTAGTTGCCTGGTGGGGGTTGTCTGGATGAAAGAAACTGACTGTTGTCATATGTTCAATTCAACAGTCATTCTCTCAAAAATAAATAAATAAATAAGGAATAAATGCATTGCAGAATATCTGAGTCATCAGAGATTCTGGGGGCTGGTAGCCCCCACACACCAAGGCTGCGTAAGTGGGTTTTCACACTGGCTTAGTAGTCACCTCTGCCCTGAATCCCACCTAGTCTAAAACCAGCCCTGCTCACAGGCGTCACAGAAGATGGCTGTACCTGTCTGGTGGGAGAGAGGCTGGTGATAATGTCATTTCTTTAACATTCCTCCCAAACCTCAGAGATCACCATATCTTGTGTTGGACTGGGGACTGTGTGATCATTATTCCTTTAACTTTCCTCACAGACATCAGAGGGTGTATACATAGGGCCAGTATAGCTTGTACAGAAGCATTGTACTGTCCAGAAGAAGAAAATTGGAACCGTTACTGTAATTATTTTTTCTAATTTTCCTCACAATCAAACATTTGATGCATCTACTGGTGGCTATTTTTTGGAGGGTGAGTAAAGATGTGTGCTGTTTATATATGTGTAACAATAAATATTTATGTTTTATTTGTTTTTTTTTTTTCAGTTTTGCCCCAGTCTGACATTTGAAGAGTACACGAAAGATGGCTGTCTTTTGGGGGTGGAGGGTAAGAAGCATACCTCTTAAATGCACAGATTTTGCCTCATATTTTTGTTCTGTTTCTCATAAAATTGTGGTTTTCTGGCCAATTGTTGAGGAAGTAAGTCAGAAAATAATGAAAGACATTTGAGTTTCAGACTTCACACCCCTCAGAAAATTCATGTTAATGCAAAACCTGTTACTCTATCAACTTTCTAAGTTTGTAAGAGCACTATTTAAAAATTGCCCCTATTTTGGGACCTTTGTCCCTCATTACTTATGGCTTTGTTCAGATTTATTGCTCTAGGAGGTTGAGAGGTATGAGGAGGCTTGATGTGACATCATGTTGTGGTATCATCATATCATCGTATAATAGCAGTGGCTTGATATATATGACCGATGGCATTTGTACCTTATTTTTCATCCCAATTTAACACTAGGGGTGGATACATAGAAAGTGACAACCTATATATATATATTTTTTTTTTTTGGGGGAGGGGGTAAATTCACAGATATGATTTGTGAATCCTCACAAGCACTTGTCTTCTCAGTTTATTGCAAACTGGTGTTTGGTCATCTTTGAGGATTAAAACTTGCATACAGCTTATTACTTTCTGCAAATAAAAAGTGAGACTGAATTTCTTTTCTTTGTGCACAATTTTTATTCAGGCCCTCACTGGATGAAAAGGTTGTATAAAAGATCTAAAATCTACCACAGAGCATCTATAACCCCATGGCTTCTGGGTGTTTAGCAGCCTCTTGACCCCCAGCTTAATTTAGTTATTACAATGTGGTTTTGGTCAGTTAGGATGTGCTGAAAGGTTGCAGGAAAAAAAAATTGAAGAGTAAGATTAAATTTCTTTCTTTGATCATGGTTTTCATCCAGGCCATCAGTGGTTGAAAAGGTTGTTTTTAAAAAAACTCTAAAAATGCCTCTCATAACATCTAGAACCTCCACAGCATCTGGAGGGCATTGTTGCCCCCAGAACTCTAACTTAAGGCTGTTTCCTCCACAGTTATCATAGTTTGCAGTAACCTAGGTGAAGCTAAGATGGAGTGGGTATGGGGGGGGGGGGTGCAGTGGAAATTTTTCATCTAGGGTGCAGTTTACCTAAAGTCAGCTTTGGATGGAAGCTTCAGGTGGCTTGATGGCCAAAGTTGACTGGGTCAGAAAGTCTTACACTTGCTGTCAGAAAGATTCTAAGAGTTGCTGGTACCTCTCCACCACACTCTTCATCAATCCCTGAAGCTCATGGCGGTCATGGCTTACCAAGATGTCACACTCTGGGAAGGCTGCAGGGTGAGCTACAACTCCCACTCTGTGAATATGCCCCTGGGCAGGAAGGGCAAGGTGTGAGCAGTTCTTCTCATGGGAAGTATGTGGCCTAGTTGCTACTGGCTCAACTGGACTGAGAGAGAGAGAGAGAGTGAGAGACAGAGAGAGAGAGAGAGAGAGTGAGACAGAGAGAGAGAGAGAGAGAGAGAGAGAGAGAGATTGCTTTGAAAACATACAATTTATTTGATAAACTGTAGTTAAACATACATTTATTTATTCATAAGTTGCTATTAAGCAATGTTATACATTTTTCACTTCTTGAATGATTTCATTCTGAGAAGCAATTATGGATGACAATTGCTATTAAAACTTGCTATGTGATTGAATTAGTAACATTTTTACTACTTTATGGCTTACTCCATCACTATATTACTGTTTTACTGACAAATATGCTGTCGCTAACAATGTAGACATTACTGATATAAAATGCATTTCCTTGCCGCTAACCTACTGGTGGAGGAAGACTGAACTTTCAAGCTTCAGTTGCCTGAGGTTCAACCATCGATGAGCAGAGCTTCTCCACAGGACATCTGTGTTGGAGAGCTGTGCCAGCAGTCTTGCTTTTTTGGGATGGAATTTCCTCCTTTCTTCAAGTTGGTGTGATTGTGGAGTTGGTATATATAAATTTATTGGGGCTTGCCTTCCATATCAGGGGATGCAGTGGGGCTTGCCCCCTGCAAAAACACTTAAAAGAGTTTTTTGGCACTTTTTTTTGGTGAGTGCAGTTCAGAGATTCCAGTCCTCGGACCATTTCCTTTTGTCCACTCAGAGTGGAAGCTTTCCTTGCAATTCAGTACTTCAGTGTAGTAAAGTGACATTACTTTCTCTGGGTTTACTAGACTGACTGTGGACTGATGGTCTGAATGGGCTCTATCAGACAGAACATTTATAATGCAGTAATGAGTGAAGCTTTCAGTTTTAAAGTGGATATATTTGACTTTGCCGTATCATGTGTTCACAGTTATGAGTGCATAAGTGTCACCATTCTTCTCTGGTGCTTCTTTCTGCTATATGTTACTGCCTAAGTCTCACCATTCTTCTCTGGTGCTGCTTTCTGCTATATGTTACTGCCTAAGTCTCACCATTCTTCTCTGGTGCTGCTTTCTGCTATATGTTACTGCCTAAGTCTCACCATTCTTCTCTGGTGCTGGTTTCTGCTATATGTTACTGCATAAGTCTCACCATTCTTCTCTGGTGCTGCTTTCTGCTATATGTTACTGCCTGTTCAGCTGTGGAGATATGAGAAAAAAAGCAAAAGAATGTTGCTTACTCAGTGCATTTGTCTGTGCATTAAATCTGGGTTATTTCCGTGCTTTGTCTTGCCATTGTGCCTGTTTTTCCAGATTAATTAATACCCTTTTAACTGATATCAACACATCTCCACCTCTTCCATGCTTCATGTTCTGAAGCAGTCTAGTATATATTACTGAGAACATATGGCATGCTACTAAATGTGTGACTGGCATTGATGAAGTATTTTGTGCAAAATTATAACAGTTCATCCTGGGAAAGCTATAATGGTGTATGCCTTTGTTTCCTGAGCGCTATGATGTGCTGCTTTAATAAATTGTTACAGCCATTACTGAATATTCATGATTTGATACATTCAGACGTGCCACAGTAGATGTGGAGGAGTTTGGTAGTTTAGGTATTGATGTAGTGATCTGCTTTAGAAACCTACGCTACTATGGCATCATCAGTAGATGGTCACTTTGAGGAATAGACTCTACATTCCTGCATGGGCTGCTAACATTACAGACAATCTAATAGTTCTATGGTATGGTGAGTCATTAATTAATACTGCATGTTATGGTAATTTATTAATTCATTCTGCATAGTATGATAATTCATTAATTAATTCTGCATGTTATGGCATTTCATTAATTTATTCTTCATGTTATTCTGGATGGCTTAAAGCATTGCTGTTTGCAGTAATGGAATCATACTAAGTATTATGAGGTGCAGCCAGTTTCTGCACAGTCCCTCACTCTAACCACAGCATAGATGTGGTGCCTTGGTCTGTTCAGCCATTGCTGAACTTGAGGAAACTTCTGAAAATCACATTAGCAATATGTCTATAGATGGAATTCCAATATAATTGTAATAACTTTCAAAGTACAAGTTGAAATTTTGCAGTGACTAAGCAGTTACATTTTATGAAGCTTTTAATAAAGAACAAAGTGTTTCTGAGTATCAAAGCTTATTAAAAATGCAGCAAATGCACATTTCATAACAGATATGACAGGTATGATTCTGACATGGCAGCAACAATAATGTTTCTGCAAAAGAAATGAAACATTTCATTTCTGCTACCTGGAATAATGCACTAAAACTCATATCTGATAAATATATATGTGGGATGCATGTCAATAACTTGACAGATATTTTGCAAGCAGCTAAAACAGTGATCACAAAACAGCAAAACTGCAGAAATAAAAACAGCAAGTAATACAAAAGTTGAAATTGCAAAAGTAAACAACAGGAGAAAGGCAGAGTAAGCAAGAGTTCAGCAACATAAGGAGAACAGTAAATTGAAGCTGATAAGAATGCAACAATGATAGACAGAACACACATATAAACAACTACAGAAGGCATATCACCACCAGCAGTATAAGATATATGGTGACCATAACACATAGATAAAGAAATACATAAAGAAATAGCAAATGTTGAACATGGGACTATATTAAAAGCACGATGGTGTACTTACCAGAATACCTAAATGCTGACACGTCTTCATCGAACTGCGAAAACATCGATCGTCCTGAAGTGTGAAATCCAAAACGTCGAATTGTCGTGGTTGGCCCTTCTGCGGTATAGCTCTGTAAGGTAAGTGTGTGATAGTTACGGACCTTAGGGTTAGGGTGAGGGTTAAGGTAAGTGCATAAATGGTAATGTATGTGAGATTTAGTGTAGGGATAGAAGTAGGTTTTTGTTAAGTGTATGTGGATTATTTAGTTTGTTTGGGTATAGCTTCTTAAGGTAAGTGTGCGATAGTTACGGACCTTAGGGTTAGGGTGTGGGTTAAGTTAAGTGCATACATGGTGGTATATGCAAGATTTAATGTAGGGTTAGAAGTAGGGTTTAGTTTAGGGTTAGAAGTATGGTTTTGGTTAGTGTATGTATGTGGTTTATTTAGTTTCTTTGGGCGGGCGGTGGGGTGGGACAACTATGACGGTTCGAGTTTTTGAATTTTGCGGTTTAGGGCGTTTGGTGTATTTGCGGTTCATGGAATATGTGCCGGCATTTAGGTATTCGGGTAAGTAAACCTTCATGCTTTTAATATAGACCCGTTGAACATATCACCAATAGCAAAAATAGTCA
Source organism: Protopterus annectens (assembly GCF_019279795.1). NCBI lineage: Eukaryota > Metazoa > Chordata > Ceratodontiformes > Protopteridae > Protopterus > Protopterus annectens. The sequence continues at coordinate 805,006,121 of NC_056748.1, forward strand.
CTGAGTAAGAAAGAAGCTAACAGTCAGCATTCCATAATCAGAAGGGAGATAAGGTAGCATTAATGTGTTCTAACTATTCTATAACCTTACCTGGATGGAACATAGGATTTTATTTATTTTATTTGTTTATCCTTTGTTGACTGGATCAGTCCTACTAGGCTCAGGAAAACCAAATATGGTGTTTATACTACTAGGTGAAATTTGGCCAGGGCATTAGGGAACTTCCTGTTCCTGTTCCAGGCATGGAGGATGCCTGGAGAAACGGAGAAAACATGGCTGAGTCGGTTTGTCCTGAAACTGGAATGAAAGTTGCTGAAAATATAATTGAAATGGTAGAATCACTACCAGAATTTTTTTCTGATTATGTTGGTGCAGAAAAAACGGTGACATTGGCAAAAAGAGAGCTTGTGAAGGAAAAGAAGATTGTGATTGAAACAGAGATGGATTCATAGGAAAACTTTCGAGGAGATTGTTTGAAGGAGAGACAGTTACCTCTGAAAAATGCATAATTACAACCCTCCAATCGGGTGGGTGGGTGTTGCAGGATGATTATTTGGAAGAAATGGTAAACCAAAGTGAGCCAGAAACTGGAGCAACAATTTCATGGAGCGACGTCATGAAAAAAATAGAAGAAGAAAAAGGAGAAAAAGAGACTGCTAGGAAACAGGTTCCAGAGACAAATGTTTATGCACAAACTGTTAGAGAAGGAACAAAGAAGAAAGAAATACAAGAAACAAAAAGAAGTACACAGTACATGTGAGCAGTAAAAAAGACGAAAGTTTGGACAGGTATAAGGTTTGGGACTCTCATAGCACCTCTGGGTGTCAAAGCAAAACAGGTAAGAGCATTTATTTTAATTAATAAATAGACCTTTTGTGCCTTGATATTTGAGACTGGGCATGCCGTGGAATTTTTTTTTTGGGTGCATATTAACAAAGTCAAAATATTTATCTATGGTCAGAATATTTGATGCAAGCTTTTTACAGACAAAAAAAGAATAATGATCCAGTTTAGAACTGAAGTTGAAGCAAAAGAAATGAAAAAAAAATTGTTAACTATACATAGAAAAGTAAGGGACAGTGCAAAAATATATGATGAAAGAGGACTATAGACTTGGGGATGGGAATGTGGAGCAGTAATGAGAATGGAAAATGATAATGTTATGCATGTACCTGGTATTATTAATGTTCATGGTAATAGGGGATTTGTGAAATACAGGGGTCAACCAAAGACTTGTTATTTTTGTGGAAAAATGATCATTTAATCAGTGAATGTGATGAAAAAAGATGTTAATTATGTGGTAAATAGCACATAATGCAAAATTGTGATTTAAAGTGCAAATAAATGTGGCAATACTGGTCATTCATGGCTAGAATGTGAAATTAATGTGCAAGAAAATGAAAATGAAGTTATACAGGATAAAGAGATAGTAGAATGTGTTATACAAGAAAATGTACAAAAGATGTAACTGATAAAGAGGTTATACGTGAAGTTAAAGAAAGTAACAAAGAAAAAGAAACAGGAGACAAGCGAGGAAGAAGCTGACTGGTGCCCAATAAGACATAAAAAAATTCAGTAGGGAAAAGAGTTAAAGAAAGGAAAAGAAAATTCAAAACTATAATAATTAGAGAAAATAAGAAAGTAAAGGGTTAAATTATACTAACTGTTCTTAAATGTTGAAAATATTAGCTTTAAATATGAGCAGTATGAAAAATCTTGAGGAGAATAGGTATTTTACAATGGTGTGCTGCAGTAAATGCACATATTGTTTTAGAAGATATCAGCTTATTAAAAGAGGAAGAAAGAACACAAACTGAAAAACTTTGGAATGGTGCAGTAGTTTGAAACATGATGAAAGAGACGTGCTCAGGAATATGTATATTATGTCAAGAAAGCATTAAAATATTAGTTGTAACCATAGTGGAACTAGGACGTGTATGGTAATAAACTTGATATGGAAAAATATGTGTATAGAATTATAGCTTTATAGGCATATGTAGCAAAAAAAAGAGAGAAATTATGTTTAAAATATTCTTCTGTTTGTGTAAATATGGACATTATAGTTGTGGGTGATTTTAACTGTAATTTAAGAAAAAAGAGCAATCATGATTTTAAAATGGTTAAAGAAATTATGAGAAGTGAAAAGTTAAGTGTATGGGAGAATAACAACTGGACCTATAAAAGGAATGAAATTAGGACAGAAATTATTTGTAATATTTGATAGTTTAAAAGTTAAAAAAAGGAATTAAGTATGGTGGATTTTCAGATCATGTGGATATGAAATTATGGAAAAATCATATGAATATGAGAGAGTTTTATGAGAATTGGACTGTTTGTTGACTTAATTTTAAAGAGAAATATATAAAAGTGTTTATATAATGTATAGGAAAGAAAAGAAGGAAAGGAAAAGAGAAATATAAGATATTAAGTCTAGAAACATTCAGAGACTTATTAGAGAAGAAAAATTCCTTATATGAAAAATGAGTCAAATTAAAATTAACAACTTGTTATATAAACAAAAATATTGTTTACAAGGAAAGAAAGAAGAGGTACCACCATATATGAGTAAAATAATAAAAGATTGAAAAATAATTAGAGAATTAAAAAATAAAAAAGGTAAGCAAATAAGACAGCAATAAGGAATACACAAAGTAATTAAAGAATATGTATTGGAATTATTTGTTAAAAGAGATGAAAACATAAAACAAATTTATAAAGGTGAAGAATTAAATAATGAAGATAATGAGTATTTAGAACAAAAATTACTATGAAAGAATTAAATGACTTTCTAAAAGATATTAGCATAAATTCTGCAACAGGACTGGATGGAATTGAATGTGGTATATATAAAGAAATAAAGGAGCAGCAGAAAATAATTTTATAGAAGTTATGAATGAAGGGTTAGAAACTGGAGTTAAAGAGAAAGAGATATGTAAAGGAGTTACAAAATTTATATTTATAAAAGGAAATAAAGAGGGAATAAACTATTGGAGACCTATAACATTGAATAATACAGATTATACAATTTTTATGAGAATAGTAACAAAAGAGGTTACAAAAAATGGATAGAATATATGACCAAAATATGTTCAGAAGAAAAGGAAAAGGAAGCCAAGAGTTATTATGGATAATAAGAGAAATAATTGATGATATCATAAATAAAAATGTAGAAGCAAAGATTATGATAGGGGATATAAATAAAGCTTATGATAATATTCAATATAAATCATTATGGGGAACTGGGGAATTTTGCAGGCATATAATGTAAGCAAAGATTATTACAAGTAATAAAATCTGTTTATGAAATGATCTATGTGAAACTAAATGTAAATGGCTGGATTGGGGAAGAAATAAAAATAGAATGTGGAATAAAGCAGGGATGCTCAGCTAGTAGTATCATTTTCTCATTAGTTATGAATGTAATAGTGAAGGAAATTAATAAAATGTCAAGTAGTGGTGGATACAAAATGATGAAGGAAGTACATTTGTGAATAATGTATAATTACGCAGATGATATGTATTAATTGTTAAAAATAAAGTATGGCTGGAAGAAGTAAATGAAAAATTAAGTATAAATTAAAAAATGGTTTAAGTATAAATAAAGAGAAAAGCAAAGGATTTGGTTTTGAATGTATAATAGGAGGTATTGAGTTCAATGAAAAATATATAGATATATTAGGAATAATATTTGAAAGGAATGAATACAACAATAAGATAATGTACTCAAATAAGTAAATTATATGACTACTTTTTGGAAAACATATAGATTTTCATATAGAAAAAAGCACACTTGTTGAACACCATGGTAATAGGAAAATTGCTTATGTTCCTATTCCTATTAAGTATGAAAAGGAGCTAATGATGATTATATTTTCTTTTATATGAGGCTCTAGACTGAATCCAGTCAAGAGAGGGTTTCTATATATAAAAGAAGAGCAAGGAGGCTTGGGTTTAATAAACCTAATTGTACATGCAGCATCTTTAATTTATATAACGTTTAAAAGGAATTATGAAGGAAATTAAAAACTTGATAGAAATTATACTATATTATAAATTCAAAGAAGTACATGAAGGAATGGAAGTAAAAAAAAAAGAAGTAAAAGCATTGTGAATGAAGAAATGAAAGAGTACCAACATAAAATCGTGTTATGGAAAATAAAAAAAAGAATATATGTGAGAAAAATAGAAAGGAATAGTACTAAATATTATAAAAGCATTTTATTGCATTGATCCATATAAAGATTTAGAAATAGGTAAGAAAAAAGATGTCATGATAAGATATAATAAATATAAAAAGATTAAAGAATGTAATGATTTTTTATGGAGATTGTCTATTAGAAAATTGCTGGTTAAGGCAAATATGCCATACAAGAAGAAGCAAGATAAAATATGTAATAAATGTGGAGAGTTTGAGACTACTGAGCATGTGTTTTTGAAATGTGAAAGAGTTAGCAATTTGTGGAAAGAAATATGTAAACATAATAGGGTGAAAAGTCAATTTCTACAAATAAATATGGGCATATTAGAATTTGGTTATTATGGTGCACAAAAACAGGAAGAAGTGAAAACAATTTATAGAGTAATATTTTATGTTTCATGGACTATATGGAACAAGAGACTAAATGGAATTAAATACAATGGAAAATGGATAAAAGAGTGGGGGATGCTTAAATTGAAGTTTATAATGTATGGAGATTTGTAAATAGATGTAAATTATGTAAATATGTAGATGTGTAAATAACATGTTATGTCATATGTAATATCAATAAACCCCCCTACTCTTGGTAGTAGAGGAAGAGTTTCTGTGTGACACAACTCACTTTCTGTTTCCAGTGCAGGCATGGAGGCAGCCCAGAGAAAGAGGGAGAAAACATGGAGGCTGTCAGCAAAAGTGAAATGGTGGTGAAAAGTATGGAAATGGAGAAATGGTAGAATTGCTACCAGAGATGCTCATAAATGATTGAATTATTTGGGAGTGGAGAACACATTGTTTTCTAATGTAGAGGTGATCAAGAAGGAAACAGAGGTGAATGGAGATCTGGCAATGGATTCAGAGCAAAATTTCCAGAAAAATCTGTTTGAGTCAACAGAAATAGTCGAAAAATATATTATGATTTCAGCCCTCCAGTCAGGAAGGTTGCAAGATGTTTATTTGGAGGAGATCATAAACCAGAGTGAGCCAGAGAGTGCAGCAGCAATGTCCCAGAGTGAGATTATAGAAATATAGAAAAGAAAATGTGCCACAGAAGATTCCAGAGAAAAGTCATATGTGAAACAGTGGGAGAAGTAGCAAAAGAGGAGATGAGAATAAGAGCAGTAAAAAGGAAGAATATTTGAACAGATATGAGTTATGGGACAATGTTATAGTATTGTTGGGAGATAAAGTGGAAGAGGTAATGGCTTTCATTTTAATTATCAAAGAAACATTTTGTGACTTGATATTTAAAAATGGTCAGGACATGGACATATTTGAGGGGGTTTATGAAAGAAAGAAAACAGACTTTCCATGGTCAGAATTTGTTGTACAACCCTTTTTTAGACAAAAAAAGGTTTTTATTCAGTTTAGAACTGAAGTGGAAGGAAAAGAATTGAAAGAACATTTACTGACAATATGTAAAGAAGTAATGGACACTACTAAAATATATGATGAAAGAGGACTATGAACTGGAGGATGGGAATGTGAAGTAATTTAAAAAAATGGAAAATGACAGTGTAATGCATATACCTAGTATTATTAATGTTCATGTCAGTAGAGGTTTTGTAAACTATAGAGGCCAACCCAAAACCTGCTATTTTTGTGGAAAGAATGATCTTTCGATTAATGAATATGATACAAAAGATGTTATTGGGTGGTCAGATAGGCCATAATGCAAAGAAATGTGAATTAAAGTGTAAAAAATGTGGCAATGTAGCACATTCATGGTTAGACTGTGAGATAGAGACACAAGAAAATGAAAATAAAAAAGAAACTGTAAATGAAGTTATACAAGAAAAAGAAATAGAAGAGGATGCTGTAAAGGAAAATAAACCACAACAGAAAGATGCTGAAATTGTTTTTAAAATTAAACAGAAACAAAAAGAAAAATAAATAGATGAGATAAGTGAAGAAGAAACAGAGTGGCAAACAGTAAAAGGTAAAAAAATCATAGGAAAAAGAGTTAGGAAAAGAAAAAGAAAGTTCAGAAACATAATGGTAAGGGAAGATAAGAAAGGTAAAGGATTACATTTTTTATAACTGCTCTATAAAGCTGAAAATTTTAGCTTTAAATGTGAACAGCATGAAAAAATATTAAGAGGAGAATTAATATTTTATATTGGTGTGCTGCTGTAGATGCTCAAATTGTAGTATTAGAAGACATTAGAGTGTTAACAGATGAAAAAATTTTGCAAACAGAGAGGCTTTGGAATGTTACTGTTATTTGGAATATAGGTAAAGAAATGTACTCAGGCATATGTATATTGTGTAAAGAAAATGATATTCGATATAACAATAATAAAAAGGGGACAATAACTGTAGTTAATTTGAGATGGAAAAAAACAAGTATATAGGGTTATAGCCTTATATGTGCATGTGACAAAAAAGAGAGAAAAATGAAGTTTAAAGGTATACTTAATTATGTTTGTGTGAATATGAATATAATAATGGCAGATGACTTTAACTGAAACCTAAGAAACAAAAAGAAATATTGTGGTGTTAAAATAGTTACAGAAATTATGAGGAGTGGACAGTTAAAAATATGGTAAATAAACATTAGACCTATAAAAGGAATGAAATTAAGACATAAATTGATTATTTTTAATATCAGAAAGTTTAAAAATTACTCAAAAAGGAATAAAATATACTGTTTTCTGATCATGTAACTATTTGGATAAAAATTCATGAAAAAGAATATATTAAAATAGGAAAATGAATAAAAAGAATTAGAGAAAAAGAATTTGATATAGGAGAAAGAATAGAGCTTACAGAATTATGGAAACAGCATATTAGTATGAGACCTTTCTATAAAAATTGGGCTATTTGGTGGTTACAATTTAAAAAGAAATATAAAAAAGTATTTTTTTAAATGTGTAGAAGAAAACAGAAAAAGAAGGAAAATGGAATACAGAGTATTAATTAAATAACTTTTTAATAGTTTAGTAGAAAAGGATAACATATTATATAAAAAGAAAGAGAAGTATATAAAAGAAATAAAAAATACTTTTTTATATAAGCAAAAATATCCCTTACAAAGAAAAAAGAGAAAGTTGTACCATATTTATGTAAAATAAAGAGGAGAAACAAGTTGATAAGCAAGAAGAAATATATGAAGTAATTAAGCACTATGTACTAGATTTATATGGCAAAAGAAATGTGTGCATAAAACAAATGTATAATGGTCAGAGGTTTAATAAAGAAGACAATGAATATTGAGAGAAAGAATTAAATATAAATGAGTTGAATCAGATTGTGAAGGATATTAATGTAAACTCAGCCATGGGATTAGATGGGATTGAATATAACAAGTATAAAGAAATAGAAGATTGGCAAAAAATGGTATTTATACAAGTTATAAATGAATGGATGGAACAAGTATTAAGTACAAGGAAATTTGTATGGGTTTTAAAGTTTATGTTTAAGAAAGGTGATGAAGATTAGATCAAAAAATGGAGGTCTATTGGGCTAAATAGTATGGATTATAAAATTTTCATGAGAATAATAGCTAAAAAGAATACAATGTAAAATGGAAAGGTTATATGATCAAAATTTGTATAGAAGAAAAGGAAAAGGAAGTCAGGAATTGTGGTTTATAAGAAAAGTAATTGATGACACTATTAATAAAAAAGCAGAAGTAAAAGTTATAATAGGTGAAGTAAGTAAGGCATATGATACTATCCAATATGAATCATTATGGAAAATTTTGCAGGTATATAACTTAAGTGGTAAAATATTACAAATGATTAAATCAATATATGAAAAAAATATGTGAAATTAAACATAAATGGGTGGCTTGGGGAAGATATGAGAATAGAATGTGGAATCAAGCAAGGATGTCCAGCCAGCAGTATAATATTTTCATTAATTATGAATATAGTAATTATGGAAATACATAAAATGACAAATAATGGAAAATATAAAATGATGAAGGTGGTACAAATACCAGTAATGCATACTTATGCTGATGATATTCTAATAATTGTTAAAAAATAGCTTATGGGTGGAAGAAATAAATGAAAAATTGTTTATTATTAAAAAATGGTTTAGGTATAAATAAATAGAAAAGTAAAGTATTTACTGATAAAAACAAAAGACCAAAACGAGCTGGAGCAGCATGAAAATAGTCCAATTTAATTAGTGCTTTCGGAAATAGACAATGCTTTTCCTTCTTCAGACAAACCAGAAACAGTTCAGGATACTTTTGAACTTAGTAGTCTACGTAACAATTAATCAATTAAATAAAAAGGTACTCCATTTAAAGTGAAAAAGTGTATTGATTAAAAACTTTCAAAAAGTTAAAAACCTAATAAAGCTTGAAATAAAAACAAAATCAAACACATCAAAGCAACCCCTAATTTAACAAATTCTAAATTTCACATTATTCATCACGAACAAATAGCAACTTGCAATAGAAAACTATAAAATAACAAACTACTGCATCATTATTATTAGGTAAACCAAGTAGAAATAATAAACATGTAACCAATAAATAGTCTCTAAGAGATTAACAAACAAGTGAAAATTGGTAAAAATGGCCAAACATAATTTCATCTTTTTAAATTTCATCTTTTTAAAGCCAAGAGCTTAAGGAAACATTTAATTGAAACTGTTTCATTAAGACCTGGAGTCAAGTAGGCTGCAGTATTGATTGGCCACCTCAATTCCTCAATTTAGAGTTTGATTTGCCAAGGGCCACCTCTCTCATCAATCCCTATCTGCTTTAGTACAGTAAACTTAAAACTATGATTTGGAAAATCAGTAATATGCCTAGCTAGAATGTTGGTATTATCCCCCCTTCTTATAGCATACTGATGCTCGTATATACGTTGCTTAAGCTTTCTTTCGGTCTTCCCAATATAGAAAGCTTTGCAATCTTGGCAACAAGCAAAATAAACAACTCCTTTTGTGTCACATGAAAATTTACCCTGAACTTTATAAAGGGTATCCCTAATCATAAATTGGTAAGCAGAATTTAAATGCTTACATTGATGGCAAGCTCCACATTTGAACATACCCTTGTTCTTAACAACAGGTGGTTTAAAGGAGTATTGTAGCAAAGTTTTAAGGTTACAACCTCATCTAAAAGTAATTTTTGGTTTGTTGCCAAGTAGCTTGTGCAAAGTGCTATCCTCAGTAACGAGAGTCCAGTTCTTATTAAGGGTCTCCCTAATAAAAGAATGATCTAAGTTGTAAGTGCATAAAAAACTAGTAGTGTAACAGTGGGTTTTGTTGGTTGTAGAATCTTGGACCTCGTTTAACATGGTTTCCTGTTCTGTCAAAATAACCATAGGTAGTAAGGGCCTGAAATGTCCACAATGTCTTTTAGTAATGACTTCAGTGGAAATCCCAGAAACTAAACTTAAAGGATAGCCTCTACTAAGAAACATTTTCTCGAGCAAACAACATTCATCCATGAAATCAAAATCATCTGAAATCATTCTAGCTGCCCTCACCATCTGACCCTTAACCACTGCTCTCTTTTGGTGGTAGGGATGGCAGCTAGAAAAATGGAGGAATGAGTTAGTGTAGGTGGGCTTCCTGTAAATAGTCCTTTTAAATCTGTCTCTAACAAGATCTTTATAAATAAGAATGTCAAGAAAGTTGATAGTCTCACTTTGCAAGTTAAAAGTAAACTCCAAAAAGTTAGTTGAGGCAGTTATAAAGTTAATAAAGTCCTGCACTACTTCATTAGGGCCTTTCCATAATATGAACATGTCATCTTGGTAACGAGTGTACCAAGCGACATTGTTCTTAAAAATGGGATTATCAAAAAGCAAGGTAGTCTTCCAATGTGCCATTATACAGTTGGCAAAACTGCCACCACAGGGAGACCCCATGGCAACCCCAGATTTTTGAAGGAAATTTTTTCCTTCAAACCACATAAAGTTATTAACAAGAACTAACTCTAGGAGGGTTTCTACGACATAAATAGTGTTGTTGTTGATTTTTCTTAGTTGCAAAAAGTCCCTGATCCACTCAAGCCCCAAAGTTTGGGGAATCACAGTGTACAAGTCCCTTACATCAACCGTCAATAATTGGTAATCCTGATGGAAGGGAATATTACTAAGTTCTGTTAAAAAGCTCCACGAGTCTCTACATATTTGGTGCTCCTGCTCAACTAAGGATCTCAAAATGCTGTCAACATATTTGGCACAACCGTATGGAATACATCCATGCCCATCAACAATGGGTCTAAAAGGTGGATCAATAACTTGCTTGTCATCACCATAATCTTGCAATCCTTCAAAAGTTTAATGAAATCACGTTCCTTTTCACTAATGTTAAAGCGTCCTCTCCTAGTTCTAAAGCCTGTGACAGCAAAAGACCTGAAGTCTATTTCACACATTTTTTCGAAAGCAAGAATATTAGGGAGAAGGGGTGGGTTAAATAAGCTAGAGACTCTGAGTGAGTTGGTAAAGGAGGAACTGGAACCCATGGTAGCACTGAGGTTAATCTTACGAACAAATAATTTAAGATCAACTAGAAAGAATTTGTGGATTAAGTACATCGGGTGCCACTATCTCTTGCACTGGTTCCTTCGATTCCGTGTGCGCCCTTGGTATCTGGGCATTCTCAAATTGTTCGATGAGTTGGACTGATGCACTGGAAAAACCTGATGGGAGTTTGATGTAGGTTGATTATTATTAAAATTGTTGTTATTATTGTTACCAACAGCCTGGTTATTAGGAGAAGAGTGATTATTGCCATTATTTCTAATTCTTTCACTCCTTCGTGGCATATTATTTTGGCTAGGTAGAGAATTTATCTCCATACCAGGGTCGTTGGCCTCACATTCTTCCCCAATGTTACTATGTTCATTAGACAAAACTTGAGAACTGTTGGAAGAAACAGGTGGTGGCGGGGGATATGCAGATTTAGTGGCGTACTGCTGAACATCCCTTAATATTTTTCTTTTCTTAGCGTTAGCTAATTTAATCATGGTAGCCTCAATGCTGTTAAAAATCCTCGTGTATTCATATTTATAACGAGGAAAGTCAGTGTTGGACTTTATGTCATGTTCCAAAATTTCGTATCTGGAGGAGTGTTTGAAAAAAGAGATCATTCCTAAGGGCCTCAGGCAGTGGAGGTACCCTGTCGGTCTAGTTAACCAGTCCGAGTTTCATCATGAACTTTTAGACTTATTTAATAAGCAGGAGTATGTGTTTATTAAAGCATTAATTAACTATTACAAAAGATTAGGGTGATGAAACCGGATAAGGGGGGTGGCTTGGTCTGTATGGACCACAATACATACATTACTAGTATGATGGAACATCTAGACAATTCAACTTACCAATTAGTTAGTTTAAATGAAGTAAATATGGCTTATAGCAAAATCAGGTCCACACTTGAACTTTTTATCGAAAAAGCTATTGATTTAGACTTGTTTAACTTTTTAACAATGCCAGCTCCTAAGATGGCATCACTGTTTGGCATACCTAAGATACACAAGCAAGTTATTGATCCACCTTTTAGACCCATTGTTGATGGGCATGGATGTATTACATACGGTTGTGCCAAATATGTTGACAGCATTTTGAGCAGGAGCACCAAATATGTAAAGACTCGTGGAGCTTTTTAACAGAACTTAGTAATATTCCCTTCCATCAGGATTACCAACTATTGACGGTTGATGTAAGGGATTTGTACACTGTGATTCCCCAAACTTTGGGGCTTGAGTGGATCAGGGACTTTTTGCAACTAAGGAAAATCAACAACAACACTATTTATGTTGTAGAAACCCTCCTAGAGTTAGTTCTTGTTAATAACTTTATGTGGTTTGAAGGAAAAATTTTCCTTCAAAAATTTGGGGTTGCCATGGGGTCTCCCTGTGGTGGCAGTTTTGCCAACTGTATAATGGCACATTGGGAGACCACCTTGCTTTTCGATAATTCCATTTTTAAGAACAATGTCGCTTGGTAGACTCGTTACCAAGATGACATGTTCATATTATGGAAAGGCCCTATTGAAGTAGTGCAGGACTTTATTAACTTTATAACTGCCTCAACTAACTTTTTGGAGTTTACTTTTAACTTGCAAAGTGAGACTATCAACTTTCTTGACATTCTTATTTATAAAGATCTTGTTAGAGGCAGATTTAAAAGCACTATTTACAGGAAGCCCAACTACTCTAACTCATTCCTCCATTTTTCTAGCTGCCATCCCTACCACCAAAAGAGAGCAGTGGTTAAGGGTCAGAAGGTGAGGGCAGCTAGAATGATTTCAGATGATTCTGATTTCATGGATGAATGTTGTTTGCTCGAGAAAATGTTTCTTAGTAGAGGCTATCCTTTAAGTTTAGTTTCTGGGATTTCCACTGAAGTCATTACTAAAAGACATTGTGGATATTTCAGGCCCTTACTACCTATGGTTATTTTGGCGGAACAGGAAACCATGTTAAACGAGGTCCAAGATTCTACTACCAACAAAACCCATTATTACACTACTAGTTTCTTATGCACTTACAACTTAGATCATTCTTTTATTAGGGAGACCCTTAATAAGAACTGGACTCTCATTACTGAGGATAGCACTTTGCACAAGCTACTTGTCAACAAACCAAAAATTACTTTTAGATGAGGTTGCAACCTTAAAACTTTGCTACAATACTCCTTTAAACCACCTGTTGTTAAGAACAAGGTTATGTTCAAATGTGGAGCTTGGCATCAATGTAAGCATTTAAATTCTGCTTACCAATTTATGATTAGGGACACCCTTTATAAAGTTCAGGGTAAATTTTCATGTGACACAAAAGGAGTTGTTTATTGTGCTTGCTGCCAAAATTGCAAAGCTTTCTATATTGGAAAGACCGAAAGAAAGCTTAAGCAACGTATATACGAGCATCAGTATGCAATAAGTAGGGGGGATAAGACCAATGCTCTAGCTAGGCATATTACTGATTTTCCAAATCATAGTTTTAAGTTTACTGTACTAAAGCAGATAGGGGTTGATGAGAGAGGTGGCCCTTGGCAAATCAAACTCGAAATGGAGGAATTGAGGTGGCAAATCAATACTGCAGCCTACTTGCCTCCAGGTCTTAATGAAACAGTTTCAATTAAATGTTTTCTTAAGCTCTTGGCTTTAAAAAGATGAAATTTAAAAAGATGAAATTATGTTTGGCCATTTTTACCAATTTTCACTCGTTTGTTAATCTCTTAGAGACTATTTATTGGTTACATGTTTATTATTTCTACTTGGTTTACCTAATAATAATGATGCAGTAGTTTGTTACTTTATAGTTTTCTATTGCAAGTTGTTATTTGTTTCATGATGAATAATGTGAAATTTAGAATTTGTTAAATTAGGGGTTGCTTTGATGTGTTTGATTTTGTTTTTATTTCAAGCTTTATTAGGTTTTTAACTTTTTGAAAGTTTTTAATCAATACACTTTTTCACTTTAAATGGAGTACCTTTTTATTTAATTGATTAATTGTTACGTAGACTACTAAGTTCAAAAGTATCCTGAACTGTTTCTGGTTTGTCTGAAGAAGGAAAAGCATTGTCTATTTCCGAAAGCGCTAATTAAATTGGATTATTTTCACGCTTCTCCAGCTCGTTTTGGTCTTTTGTTTTTAAAAGTAAAGTATTTGGTTATGAAGGCATATTAGGAGGTGTAGAATATGATGAAAAGTATATAGATATATTGGGGATAGCATTTGGTAGAAGTGGATATAAACATGAGCAATGAGACAAAGTTATTAAAGGAATTAAAGAGATGATTGCTTTTTGTAAACATGTATATTTTCATATAGAAAGAAATCACATTTGATAAACACTATAATACTGGGAAAAATAGCCTATGTGGCAAATATTTACATGATACTGGGAAGTTATGAAAAAGAAATTATGATACTAATATTTTATTTTTTATGGGGGTCAAGATTGAACCCTGTAAAGGGAGGAATTTTATATATGAAAGAAGAATAGGGGGGACTGAGACTGATAACCTCAATTGTATTTGCAGCATCTTTAAATATGCATAATGTTTTAAAATATTTTATGAACGATTGTAAAGATTTGGTAGAGACAATAACATGGTAAATACAAGGAATTTGGGGAAGAAATGGGAATGAAGAAAAGAAGTAAAAGTGCCATGAATTAAATAATTAAATAATTTCATAATAAAATTGTGTTATGGAAACTAAAGAAGAAACTAATAGAACAAAATAGAAAATATTGGTATGCTAATATTATGAAATCCTTGTTTTTATCAATGGAAAGATTAGAAATGAGTAAGAAAAAAGCAATAATGATGAAATATACAAAGTATAAAAAAATGAAAGAATGTAATGATTTTTGTGGAGACTGTCCATATGTAAATTACTAGTAAAAGCAAATATGCATACAAAAGTAAATAGGACAGAATATGTAATAAGTGTAAAGAATTTGAAACTACAGAACATGTTTTTGAAATGTGAAAGAAAATAATTCAAGAGTTATGGAAAGAAGTATGTAAACATGATTTGATTAAAAATCATTTAAAATTTGAAATGATAAACACAGACCTGATCGAATATGGTTATTGTGGAACAACATCTCAAGAAAAGGTAAAGAAAATGGACAGTTACATTTTATGTAACATAGACATTATGGAATGAGACTTAATGAGATCAAATACAATGGAAAATGGACATTAACAAAAATATTGGAGAAAATATACTTTTGGTTGTGGGTTAAAGCGTGGGAGGAATTGATGATGTATTGAGTGGTATTATTAATGCAAATATGCAAATATGTAAATGATATGAAATGTATGAATATTTACAAATACAAAAAATGTACTCATTACCACACTCATGGCCTGTAAGTGTGTGTGTGTGTGTGTGTGTGTGTGTGTGTGTGTGTGTGTGTGTGTGTGTGTGTGTGTGTGTGTGCATGCATATGTTCCATTCCCGCAGCAGTGGTGGCTGGGAGAATGGTGTAGTATGGCAGCTAGTGAGATGGGAATGGGGATGAATGCCAGTTCCAGAGAGGAGTTTAAGAATGATTTGGAGAGAAATTTGGAAAATAAGGAAATGTCAGAAGGAGTTATGATGGATTCCAGAGTTATTCCAGAGGGTGTTGTTTAATACTTTGAGGAGGATGAGTGGTCGAAAACAGAAGTTATGGTTACAACACAATTGCAGGATGATTTATTTTAGACTTGATGGAGAAAAATGAACGAGAAAGTTGAAAAGACTTATCATGAAGAGAAATTATGGAAAAGATCTAAAAAGAGGAGGCAGAAGAGATAACTAGGAAAACATTCACAGAAGCAGTGAAGGAGAAGAAAGAAGAGAAAAGAAAAAAATACAAATGCAGAAGAATCAGGAAGGAAGAAAGAAGTATGTTATACATATACAAAATAAAGAAGAAAAGGAGATGGACAGGTATGAAATATGGGACACAGTGACCGTGCCCTTAGGAATAAAGCTACAAGAGGTAAAAGCTTTTATTTTGGTGAAAAAGAAAACATATTGTGACATTTTCTTTGAGTCTGCTGCAGGACTAGAAGCTTTTCTTGCAGAATATGACAAAAAAGATATATATCCATAAAATAAGTACATTGTTAAGACTTTTTATTGTGGAAAGTAAAAGAAAGTGCATATATAGTTTTGAACAGAGAAACTATTAAAAACATTTAGTAAAGAACTTTTGCAAAGAGGTTAAAAATATCTCAAAAGTATTGGATAATAGAGGATTATGAACTGGGGATTGGGATTGTGGGATTGTAATGTTATACTGAAAATAGAAAATGAGACCATTATACATATTCCAAGTATGATTATTGTTGAAGGAAATAGAGCTGTTGTAAAATATTAGGGACAACCAAAAACATTTTTTGTGGAAAATAATGGCATTTTGTGGGTAATTGTGATAAAAAGAAATGTTTTATAAATGGGGGAGAGGGACATGATGCAAAAAATGTGAAATGGAATGTTATAAATGTAAACAGACAGGACATCAATGGGCAGATTTGTAAAAAAGAACAAAAAGAAAAAACATGTATGAAAGAAAATATAAAAAATGAAATGAGTAAGGAACTAAAAACTGAAGATGAACAGGATGGATGTGTAAAAAAGGTTAAATAATAATTCACACAATTTAGAAAAAAGTAAAGAAAATTAATTAGAAATTGAGTCAGAAGTTAGTGAAGAGGGAGATATTGACCAAAAGACAAAAAGAAAAATTCCATTGGAAAAAAGAAGGATAGAAAAAAGATAATTCAAAGGATTAGGATTAGAAGTGAAAAAGAACAGAATAATTATCATCATCATCATCATCATTATCATCATCCCCCTTTATCCCATTTTCTACATGGGGTCAGGATATCGTGTTAACTGTCGCCATCTCTCTAAATTCAGTGCCACACTCCTGCCTTCTTCAACACTCATGCATGACTGTTGCAGATCTTCTTTCACATAATCCATCCACCTATTTGCTGGATGTCCTCTTACTTACTTCCTGACTGTCTCAAATCTTCTTCACCTAAATCCCAAATCTTCTTTTTCAGAAAGAAAGGAAATTGATAAAATATATAATTTTATATAGACTTAGAAGAAGAGAAGCAAATAATCTGAGAATTTTAATAGTTAATGTGAAAAGTATAAAAAAGTTTAGCAAGAAGAATTATGATATTACAGTGGTGTAACAAATGTGAAGGAGTTATTATATTAGAAGATATTAGAAATTTAACAATGGAAGAAAGATTACAAACAGAAAACTTATGGAGAGCAGGTATAATTTGGAATTTGGGAGAAGAAACCTGTTTAGGAATAGCAGTATAATATAGTACAGAAATTTTGATGTTAGATTTTACTTTACTAAGATTGGGATGATTATTAGTACTAGACATATGATGGTGAAAAAAGGAAATAGAATTATAGCAGTATATGCATATGTATTATATAAAGAGAAAGAGAGGTTGTTTGAAGAGATATTAGACTATATAATAGTTAATATGGATATCGTAATTACAGGTGATTTTAATTGTGACTTAAGGGATAAAAATTAAAAAAATATAGACCACACAAGAAAATAGTGAGAGAGATCATACATTTGGAAGTCTGGTATTAGAGAATATAAACACAAGTACATATAGGAGAGGAAATGTTAAAACCTGAGCTTCCCTATTTTTAGTTTCTAAAATAATTATAGAAGAAGCAATAGAAACAATTGTTTTCAGATCACATGGCAATATGGATAGAAACTGAAGAAAATAAAGAATATTGCTTGGACTGTGATAAGCTTAGGCATACACTTTTGCACTCCAGTAGAACTTAATGGTTTCCTGACAGTGTCTGTTACATGAGCGCATGTCCGTAGTGGCGGAGCTTTCTTTTTCTAAGAAATGGTTGTTGCTCCCGGTTTATTTATTATTTATTTTTTAATGTTCCATCCTGACGTTATAACTGAGTTGTCGGGTTGATTCGGCATCAGCGTAGACATTGAAGTCTGGGTATACATGTAATTTGATGGCATTATGTCAGCAGAGAGCTGTCTTTGTGAACATACCGACAGATATGTGTCCTACCATCTTCCGTGTTTGTAAACAGTACAGGTGAGAAAGCTGTCTATTACATTTGGATTGCTGTCCGTTTAATTGTACCATCTACATTTGCTGGATTAACTTTGATTGTAGGACAGTTCCATGTAAAATACATTTGCATTCTCGCAATGTTGTTTCAGGGACTTTTTGTGACTACACAGTGTTTTTAGAACCAGATAGCAATTAAGTTTTAGTAGCACTTCTAAACTGGTAAAATGGTTCGTTTTTTATATATAATTATGTTCATTCCGCATCTTGCTTTGATTGTGATTTTTATATTGCTACACAGTGTTGTGAGCTCATCGCTTTGGTCAGCACATGCAGCTATGTAGTGATAGGTTTTGTTGCTCTGTTTAATGCTGTTTGGTAACGGCGTTTATATTTTAGTTTGTCATTGCTTTTAGAATGTTTCAACACTGCTTCTTTAAGCAGAATTAGGAGGGATTGTTAATGTGCTAATAATTAATCAATTATTGCTTAATTATTTGGTTTGAGCGCCAAATGTTTTTGTATATAAGCTTATTTGTTTTAATGCTTTATTACACCTGAAGAAGCGTAGTATAGCTATGTGAAAGCGCTTGTGTTCCTGTTTCCAATAAAGAAGATTTTATACTGAGTGATAACTTTTGTGTGGTGACTCCAGTGGATTCTGTTTTACTAAAATAAAGAATATATAACAATTGGAAAAGCAAATAAAATGATAAATGAGAAAGTATGGAATGAAAAAAGGAAAGGTAACATATATCATTTATGGAAATATATAACTATGAGAACTTTTTATAATAATTGGACAGAGTGGTTGTTAGTATTTAAAGTGAAATGTAAACTAAACTATTTACAGTGGGAATGCATATTAAAACAAAAAGAAAAACAAGCATATATGGAAATGCAGGCCAAGGCATTAGAAAGTGTGGAACAAAATGAGAATGTATATTATAGAAAAGAGGAAGATATGTATAAGAGAAACCAAGAAAAAGTAAAGGGATTGTTGTATAAACAAAGATAATTTCTGCAAGGAAAAGGGAAGAAACTTTTTCCTGCTTTGTTTAAGGAAAATGGTCAAAGAAGAAAGGTATATAATGAGGGAAATTAAAACAAAAAGGGAAATAGGAAAAAAAGTACAATTATAGAAATTGTAGTACAGTATGTTAAAGAGATGGTAAGGAAAAAGGAACAAAAAAATCAAAATGAATGGAACATTAAGCAATTCATTAAATAAATAAATAAGGACATGGGTAAACAAATTACATTAATGGAATTAGATAAAGTGATAAAGAAAGTAAATCTTAATTCTGCAGCAGGTTTAGATGGTATAGGTTATTTAATGTACAAGAATATGGAACTATGGCAAAAAGAAATTTTGATATGTATATTTAATAGATGGTTAAAAGATGGTATCTGTCATACCCAAATATGTAATGGTATTATGAAATGTATATGGGAGAAAGGAGAGAAAAATGAAATGGGAAATTGGAGGCAAGTTTAGTTAAATAATACTGACTATAAAATATTATTTACAAGTTACATAAAATATCACTTGTAACTTGAGTTTATGTAATTATCCATTCTGTGATGTTACAAAACATGCATCAACATTGGTTTATAAAGTTTGTATGTATATCTCAATATAATCATCACTTGTATTTCACCTTTTTGCACTTGACTATTTGATGTCTTCATCAGCCTTTGTTAATTAATTCTGTTTCTGCTCTATGTGACCATCCATTTCTTATTTTGCTGTTAATTTTAAATGTACATGTCAGAATTATGTGTATTCCATTTGTATTCAAACTTTTCTCCTCAGGTCTCCACTGACAATGGGCTTCTGGCTCATTTGAACTAACCCAGTTAACAAATGACAAATAAATAAATTTATGAAAATAATACAAATAAGAATAGAGAATAAGATACACATAAATAAAATTATGAAAATAATACAAATAACAATAGAGAATAAGATACATACTGTGATACAGGATATTATTTATGGAGTTAGAGGAAAAATATGTTAGGAATTACTAATGATTGTTAGGGAAATGATAGATGATGTTAAAAAAGAAACTAATGGTGCAAAATTATTGGTAGGAGATATAAATAAAGGATTTGATATGATAAACCATGACACATTATGGAAAAATGTAAGGATATAATTTTAGCAAACAGATACAGAAAGTTCTTATTTCAGTGCATAGAAATAGTAAAACAAGAGTTTTGATAAATGGTTTGTTAAGTGAAGAGATAGAGATGAATATGAGTTCAAAACAGGGATGCCCAATGAGTAGTATTTCATTTGTAATAGTTATGAACTTCCTCATTTAAAAAAAAATTTAAAAAAATTAAAAAGCACAGTGCTACAGTGCTGTCTATATGCAAAAAAATAACTTGAGATAAAATGTGCAAAGTAAGCAGCCATCATGCTTATGTAGCACATCCTCATGAGTGTCCAGTTATATCTTACATGGATGATATTATTATTTTGACTAAGAAAAGTAAAATGATGGAAGAAGTGATTTTAAGTGTAAATAATAGCTTACAAAATATACACAAGATATATGATTGGCATTAAACATATAAAAAGTAAGTGATTTAAATCAGAAGAGAAGTTGAAAGGAATTCAGTTTGGAATACAGGAAATAAAGGTATTAGGAATAAATTTGGTATATCCAGTGTTGTTATGGAACAATGGATGAAAGTTTTACAAGAATTAAGAGAAATTAATATTATGTAGAATAGATGTAGTTTATCTTACAGGAAAAAAAGTGCATTTGATCAACCCTGTATGGATGGGAAAAATATCATATGTGGCTAGTGTATATATGATGGCAAAACATCTGGAAAACAGTTTATTGAACTGATATTAAGATTTATTTGGGGATCTAAATTGAATTCAATAAAAAGAAGAGTGCTGTACATGGATAAAGATGATGGAGATTTGGGCTTGTTGATCCTTAAAATATAAGGAGCATTGTAGAATTTATATAGGGAGCTAAGATGGATAAATGGAAAAGAAAGCAATTTGATGACAAGATTTTTTTAAGATAAAATGTGAGATAATGGAATTTAATGAAACTGAATAAGAAGGAGAAAGAATGTGGAAATGAAGAAACAAAAAATGCATCAAGAAAAAAATAAAAATGTGAAAGTTTAGTATAGAGATAGAAAAAATAGGAAACTGTGGTACAAAAACATAACAATGGAAAATAATTGCGTAAGCCTATGGGGCACTTGGCAAAAGAAAAAAACACTATAAAACAAAGGAATGAATGGTACATGAAAATGTGGAATGCCAATATTTTTATGGAGATTATAAATGAGGGAGATATGCTTTATAAAAAAGTAAATGAAAAGGTTTGAGTTTTTGTGGTGAATTAAAAACTGCAGAACATATTTTTTGACATGTAAAAGAGTAAAAAAGTATAGGGAAAAAATAATACAGAAAAATATTTTGAAACACATACAGGATTATAACAGTGAAATGTAGACATGGCTGAATACGGATTTTATGAGGATAGAAGTAAGGAATGAAAGTGTTCTGTATTATATGGCCAATTTGGAATGAAAGATTGAATGAGATTATATTTATTGGATGATATCAAATATAGTGCAAAAATGAGATGGTGGTTGTGGAAAAAGGAGTGGAGGTCCATATATATGTGAAACAGAGAAGCTGAAAATGATGAAGGAATGTAAACCTGATGTAAACTTATGTAAATATGTGAATATGTAAACTTGTATATATTTGTAAATATTTGTAAACAGTTGTATATAGTAAGAGATCTCTACTCTTTTCAATAGGTGCTGTGGAATCTTTAACATCCACCCAAGCTACCACCAGCTCAGGCAGATAGGGCCTTGGTTTAATGTCTCATCTGAAGGATGGCACACTCAGGAGTGCAGCATCCCCCTCTTATGCTGTAATACAGTGTCAGCAATACATCTACCTGGTATGGGAATTGACCCCACAGCCATACGCCAAATAGCTTACTGATTGAAGTGAAGCGTGTAAAAATTAATACTTATGACAGGGCCATTTAGCTGAAAATATGGTGCCACTATCCGTTGCCATTTAAAGTAACATTAAATAAAAGAAATAATAATGCAAAACGTCAATGCAAAAGTCTGCTCATAATTTCAAGCAGCTATCAATGTTGCAAATGAATTCCATACAGGTACAGTCCATTCACTTCTGAATAATGCTCTGGATTCATTCTGCAAGAATGGGGAGCAAGTCAGTGAGTAAGGATGCAGAGAACACCAGCAAACATCTACTCACAAACTAACTCAACTCTGTTTTGTTCAGCCTGAATAATTTCAAATATAGCTTGCAAATCCACGTTTGCCTAAAAGCTTTTGCACATACTGATGTCAGGCTTCTACTGAGTTCTGGCTGAGGCAGACCCTGCCCACATAGATTTGAAACACACCATGTATTGGGGGATATTCTGAAGAAAAACAAAAATTTTGAGATGCCCTTGTTGCAAATGACCTTCTATGACCCAGAATTAAAATCTACTCAACATGCTGCAACACTGGTGCAGTACTTTCATGGAAAAAAATATTTTAATTCTGCATAAGCATTGGGTACTTCCCCAGGCTTCAGGAAGGAAAGTGGTAGGAGGCACTTAACATTCTGCTGGAAGACTGTATCAGAGCCGTATATACAGGCTAGGCTATACCTTTGGATCTGCCCTAGGGCACACTGGGAAAAGTCGAATAAACATCCCTTAGATTTGGTGTTTGGAAAGTTTGTGTTAATCCTCCATAATGATGTAGCTTCAAACTCTGATAACAACAATTGAGGGGAAGCAGCCAACTCCAGTTTCTCCATACATTCCAGCAGGAGAATCCACTTTATAATACATGTCTTTAAAGTTCTGTGAGGCATGAATACATGTCAGGATGCCATGAATATTGTAAAGTTGTCTCATAATCTTCCCTTTAACCAGAAAGGTACTGTCCACAAATCACTGTGCAGCACAGCTTAGATTCTTGAGGTTTTCAGTAGTTGTCTGTAGCAAACTTTCCATGTCAAAAGTTGTATCCTTCGGTTATGCATGAATATCCTGACATTATATCAAGTCCTTAGCTCAAAAATACATGAGTGTGCTGAATGGGTGTGTAGGTTTACCTTTTGACTTCTTTTGTAGGTGATGTATTCTCCAAATAAAAGTTCTGTGTAATGTCAGATCAGAGGATATACACACATCCCTCCCATCACACAGTTCCTGCACTAAGTGGTGTAGTACCTCTCAACTACACAACACTTTCTCTTATGTCAGATAGCAGGTGGTATCTTGCTGCCTAAGTTGTGCATTGTGGATGATCATAGCTGCTTGACTTACTCAAGGTTACTCCTTCCCCCACTATTATGGTAACGGCCAATCCACTGCATTTGCCACTGGTCTTCAACCAACATGAGTTTGACTTTAACTGTTTTCTTTTTATTATACAGGTAGCCATCTATGAGCAACATCTTATTTCCTCTCTAGCTCTGTTCATGGCCATAAGTTGTAGTGATAGCACTAGATGTCTGGAAATTGTCAATCTGGGTGCTTTCCTCATTGTAAGCATTCATTTCCTCTATAGTTTTACAGTTACAGAGACCTCAGAGGTTTCTAGAAATGTACCTCACAGAATGCGCAATAGCAAGTCCCGCCCAAACCCCGCCCACCATCCAACAATCAGTGAAAGTAAAGTAATATTCACATTGATGGTGCCATGAATATTCATTGTCTATTTGTAGTTTACCCTTTTCCTCAAGGTAATGCGATCTTTGAGTTGGTATATTTAGCTTGTGGGGTGTGGGGGGGCAGAGTCCCCCACATAGGGGCTGCAGGGAGCTTGCCTCCCCTACAAAAATGAAGGAATAAAAAATACTTTCATCTTTTCCATACCACAACATGCCCATTTCTCCTGTAAATCACTGAGGCTATGCCCACTTCTGCACAGACTGGCCTGTGAGATGCTTTACTAATACAATACCGTAATATGTATCAGTAGTATGTAATAGTTCTATTACATAGAAAAAAATATGTGTCTTCATTTCTTGATTTGATTTCTAAATTCATTTTAATTCTGTATCTACTTTAGCTAATATCTTCAAGCCTATTTCAGTAATTCTAGTACATCGCTGCACTGCATTTAACTGTTTAAGTGGTCTAACTGTTGTTATTAAACCCTACTTTTACGAAATTTCAAATTATTGTTGCATTGTAATAGTTCAATTGCATAGAGACCCTACATTAATAATTCCAGTACATAGTTACATTGCATTTTGCTGTTTAAGTGGTCTAACTGTTGGTATTAAAGCCTAGTTTCATTCTTATGTACTGAGTGTATGTCAGACTAGTTCAGGACTTGTCTTTGCATTAAGGCAGTTCCAGGCCAGTCAACTCAGAGCTAATGGTCTAATTATTTACCTACCCACCCTGTTGTAGTTGTGTTCATAAACCTAGTGTAACTGTTGTTGCCTGTTCCTTATGATAATTTGACAACATAATTACCTCCCTCTCTCCATTTATTGGCTGTTGATGACAAGTACATAAGTATCATTTTGCAAAGTCTTTTTCCTTAAACTTCTCACCTGGCTAAAAGAAACACTACTCTTCAAAAACTGGCCTGTAATTCAAGTTAACAGCAGATTAAAGTTAAAGTAAAAGCCTTGTGGATACAAATAGGTATTGTTTCACATCTAAAGTACTTACACTGCATTTACTGGCTCTTAAAATCTTGTGGTCTGGTTTAGCCCCACTCCGCTCATGGTGCCCCTATTTCCACCTGCCCCCTGCACTGCTAAATTTATACTACTATAGCCATGACCTCTTTGTTATCTGTCCAGCTACAAACTCACACATCACATGAGATTTCTCCCCTTTGGTAATCCAATTCTCCCTCTCTCCAATAATATCCTGCTCAAAATTACTAGCTCTAAAATGTTCCATCTATTTGCATCATTATCATCAAAACAAAATACCATTATTTTCTCTACTGCCTCTGATGCTTGTTTTCTATCTCCTCACCACCTATGAAAATCAGTAATACCTAGGATTCTATTATCCAAAATGTCAAACCACCTCCCCAGCATCCTCAAATACAGTAGATCATTTAACAATTCCCCTCACAACTAATTCCTTATCCCCTATAACCTGCCACTCCATTCAATTCAAAAATATCAATCCCAGAACTAAACACTATCAAAAACTAAAAAGTAAATTTCTAAAGTTCATAGTAAGTCTACGGCACAAACTACTAATGGATGGCAATATTCACCCAAACCCTGGTCCATCTTCACCTGGTGACATTAACTCCAATTTTACCAACCCTATTACCAAACAACCTCTTAGCAGGCCACCTAGTTCACTCCTGGTTCTTCACTTAAATATCGGAAGCATAAATAATAAAGTCCACAACCTGCATGCCCTCTTAGCAGTTCATACCCCTGACATATTATCTCTTACAGAAACTTGGCTAAAACCTACAACTACAGATAATGAGCTACTACCCCCTGGGTACACCATACTTAGATTAATCCGCACTACTAGGAAGGAAGGTGGGGTAGCTGTACTTTATAAAAATACATTAAATGTTACTAGAGATTCCCTACAACCACCCCTATTTAATAATGCAGAAATTCTTGTCACCAAAATACAAATTAATAACAACAAAAGTATAAATATTGTCTGTGCATACATTCCCCCAGGCAATAATACAAACACCCTAGAAGATATTCTCCACTGGTTATCTAATACCTAACCTCAAGAAACCATTGTTCTTGAGGACTTTAATATAGATTGGAACACCTGCTCCTCTAAAACCCCTACCACCCACATAAATCTATATGGGTTCACACAAATAATATCCTCCTCTACTAGAATCAGTAAACCCTCTAACAAAGAAAATATCCCAGACTGGATACTTATCAATAGTCATCCCCATATGTACAAGTCTGGGAAATCCCTGATGACCTAAGTGATCACTTACTAACCTAAATTATTAAGCACAAAGCCGATAACACCCACCAGCCAACATATAAAACAATAAGAAATTCAACCCTATCAGTTTCCAAAATGAACTTAAACTATGTAACTGGTCAATCCTAAAACAACTGCCAATTGATGAAGCTGTTGTATACTTTAATACTAAATTCCTTACCATCCTTGATTCTCACACTCCTGCATGCACTATTAGAACTAAAACAAAAATTGCACCATGGCTTACAAAAGATACCAAATTAAAAATCAAACTTAGAAATAAAGCTTGGGTCATCTGGTGAACAACTAAAGCCCTCTAGACCAGCTGAGATATCATAAGTTTAGGAATGACACAAAAAAATCCATCCTACTAGATAAAAAAACTACTACTATAATCTTCAACAAAAACACCAAAACAAACCTCAAAAGTTCTGGGCAGGTATAAACAGACTTCTTCATCCAGGTCAAACAACCACTCCTACCCACTCCACTTCTACCAAGAAATCCCTGGAGGACATTGCCAATACCTTTAATAATTTTTTCACCGAGACTATCCAGACCCTTGCTAGCCAATCATAGTCTCTAATTCCATCATAACTGCTCCTGCTACCCAACTCTCCTTTAACTTCCAACCAGTCTCAACCTCACTTATTAGATCCCTAATTAACAAATTAAAACCAACCACCCTATCTGCAGATCACCTCCCGGCAGAATACCTACAAAATACTGCAGACAGCATAGCATTCCCCATCTCCATCTTGATCAATAGAACCATAATAGAAAACTCCATCCCCTCCATCTGCTAAACCTCCTATGTTATCCCACTTCATAAAGGTGGTAGCTACACAGAACTGTCAAATTATAGACCCATAGCCATTCTCTCACCTTTTGCCAAAATAATGGAGAGGTGCATTCATAAACAACTCTTGCACTATCTTATTCAGAACAATCTGTTGGCTAACACTTAGCAAGGCTTCAGGCCATATCACAGTACCACATCTGCCTTCCTCTCTTTCTCCAACACCATAAACCATAAAAGAAATAACAACAAGCTATCCTCGGCCCTCTTTCTCTACCTCTCCAAAGCCTTTGATATGGTTAACCACCAACTACTTATCCATACCCTGAAAACCATATCCTTGGATAACAATGCTATTCTATGGTTCCATTCCTATCTGAGTGTTAGACAACAGGCTGTCCTATGGTAGGATAAACTATTCACCCTACTACCTCTCAACCTTGGAGTCCCCCAAGGCTCTATTCTAGTTTCTCTTCTATTTTCAGTCCTTATTAACGACCTTTATACTATCATCCCAGACACAACTTGTATCCAATATGCTGACAACTCTACTTTGATCTGTTCAGCTTCCTCCCAGACAGACCTGCTGACCTTATCCCAGGAAAATATTCAACACAGTCAAAAACTGGCTCTCTAATCATCGTCTGATTTTGTACCCTAACAAAACCAAGCTACTACTCTTCTCCCCTACTCGTAGGTCCACTCCTCTCTCCTTTACTATAACATCTAACAATGGTACCATTATTTCCCTGATGTTCATACTAAACTCTTAGGGGTAATAGTAGATAAAAACCTCAAATTTGATATGCATGTCAATCAAACTATCAAAACTATTAATAAAAAACTTGGCTCACTATATAAAAATAAACCTTTTCTAACTCTGTTAGCTAGGACTGCCATTGCCCACACTAACCTACTCTGTACTATTTTATATGTCTCCCCTATACTAACTAACTTGAACAAATCTGAACTTAGCAAACTTTGAAGCTGTTACAACCACATTACCAGATTTGCCACCGGCTCTACATATCGGACACATCACTGCCACAACCTTAAACTACTAGGGTGGTTAGAATTACCCAGCTTACTTCAGTACAATCAACTCATAGTAGCTAACAATGCTCTCAACTGACCAGAAAACACCCCTGGACTAAAAAACCTTATCAATTCCTATAGTAATTCTAGGCCACTTTGTTCATCTAACAAACTGCTGGTTCAAACATACAAAACTAACAACTCAGTTGGAGACTCCCTGTTTTCCAACTTTGTTGTCAAAACCTGGAACTTACTTCCAGCTGACTTCACTCTAGTATCCTCTCTAACTCAATTCAAAAAAAGTCTCAAACAGTATTTTGCAACACACTGGCTATGTCCCTGATCCAACCCTGACTAACTCCCCAACTACCCAGTTTAATATCCACACATTATTTAGCCTGTACCCTTCTATCTAGGAGTGAATGTGTAACTCACAACTCAATACCCTCCTATGTTTCACACCCCACCCTACTCCCTTACCCTTACCCCTGTTACATCTTACTACTTTCTATATGTATATCCTACCAGACATTAGATACCATATCAGGTAGGACTTTGGATTATTCCACTCTGATGCCCCCAGACTGTATATTATCCCTCCTTAACTAGGCTCTAGTACATGCTCTGCCTCTTGTATTTTTCCTGCTCCTGAATATTTAATTTTTTTCTTCCTCTTTATTATTGTATACATATAATACTGTACATAACACTGACTTTTTTTAATGCCCTTTTAACTATGACAATCTGTAAATCTTACCTTACTAGTCTTTTAATGTGTGTGTTATCTATTATACTTTGTAAACCAAGCTTTACTTTTATTGTGTATATTATTATCTGTATGACTGGAGCTTTTCTCCCCGGATCTCTGCTGAAAATGGACATGTATCCAGTTGGACTATCCCAGTCAACAAATGTAAAATAAAATAAATAAATAAAATAAAATAAATAATAAAATTGCTTAATATGGAATGAATTGATGCTGTTTGCACTTATTTTACTATCAAATTAAAGAGTTTTTATAATATAATTAGTTTGTTGGTGCTTGCTGGTGGCAGAAGAAGGTTTCCAGGCTAGTTGTTTTGCTTTGAACTTTAAATATTCAGCAGCAAGTCAACCCAAACATTATTTTAAAACCAAACTTCCAGCAGTTATAGTTACCCCTACCCCCAGAGTCATTCCTGTCTATACAAGATCGGCACTTCCCCACAACTTCTCTATTCAGCCTAATTAAGATGGGTATCTTAAGACAGTTTAAGAATTGTCTAATGCTGTCTGATGATTATCTATTACTCTAACAGCATAACACAGTGTGTAAGATATTCACATATATAATACCCTTGTAGGAAAAAAATCTCACACATAGTAAACTCAGACACCAAAATCGTCAGCAGTACACCACATCTCACACCACTCCAGGGCCATCACAATGCATGTAATATATCGTATTCTGTGGTTCTAAAGATTAACTTGTCTAAACCTCAAAGACCTCTAAAACATGACACAGGCACAAAGCACACTCAGAAAATTAAGCCTACTTCCTCATATAACACAAGGAGTCTCAAAGTCACAGATGCTGAGCCCATAAGGCAGGCATCGGCCCAACCAAACATTCTTATTATAGGTAACTCCATTGTAAGACATACAGATGTGACTCTTATCTGGCTGAGCAAGGAAAGAGTGATGGTTAGTTGCTTGTCTGGTGCCAGAATCCATCAGATCATGCATGCACTCAAGTCCTTGAACAACAACTACCAATATGACTCTACTATAGTTCATGCTCCTATCAATGTCTTAAGGTGTACCTCCCTGGACTATGTGAAGAGAGACATGATGGAGCTCTCAGACTGTGTGACAAAGGCATATATGAGCCTAACATTGAGCAGCCTTCGACTTTCTCCAAGGATAATGCCACCATATGAGCAATAAATAATTGAATTCCCCTCTAAGGTTTTGATTATTGGCAAAGACATTGTCCACCCCCATAGTGCCTTTTTTAGGCATCTCAGCATGATAAACCTACCGACATAACAGAACAAGCAAAGGAAAATATGAAGGTTTTACTGATCAATGCCTAAACAAGAAACTCTACTCCCTACAAGCCCTTCTCACCCTGGAGGATAATGATGTCTGTGTAGTGAGGGGGACATGGTTTAAAATAGTGGCAATCACTCCAGCTGTAAAGGATTGTAACACCTTCCACATGTTTAGGCCAGCTACTGCACAGGAGTGGACAAAAGGTAGATGTGTTTCAGTCTACATCCAGAAGAGACTCCCATCAAGGCTGATAAAGCACCATGATGCACTAGAGCTTATTCATGTCCAAATAACAGTCAGAAAGGTCACGTACCATATATTAGCTAGCTATAGACTCCCTCTAAACACATGAAAGCTGGAATGCCTCTGTAGATACAGGAACTAGAATCACTCAGTATTAAACCCAATACCATTTTCCTAGGTGATTTAAACTATCCAACTATAGACTGGGAAACTTAAGCCACAACTAGTGCACACACATAGGGATTCTTGGACTTTGTCAATACAAACGCTATGGAGTAGCCATTAGGGAGAATAACATCTTGGATCTTGTTCTTACTAATACGGGAGCATCTTGCACTATTCCTTCCATATCTTCATCACTAATACGGGAGCATCTTGCACTATTCCTTCCATATCTTCATCACTTGTTAGGTCTTACCATAAAGCAGTCTTTTTCAAAATAAAACCTTAAACCCAGAGATCCATTCCACCCAATGTACTGTTAGAAATTTCTTTAAGACAAACTACCTACTCCTAAGTGATACATTGGCAAGCTTTAAATCTCCACCAAACCCAATTAACTCCCCTGAATACACAGAAACATACCCCAGCACACTATAACAGCATTTAAACTGCTGCATAAATGTAGCTGTACCTCACAGGAACAATTGCAGGGCAAACCCCGGAAACAAAACCACATGTTGGAACCATGATATCAATAACTTTTATAATAAAAGGAAAAGAATTTTGACCAAAAGTAAGAACAGTAATTCCCATATCACAGCCCTTGTCAATTAAATAAATAAAAAACTCAAAAGCTTAATAAAATCCACCAAAGCCTAGTTTGAGGCTAAAATAGCTACCCAAGCCAAAGACAATCACAATGCATTTTTTTAGTTACATTCATAATCAAAAGCACAATGCAGCAATGTGCTGACCTGATTGTGAATGATGTTATCTATGCTAAGGCTGAAGATATTGAAAACCTACTGGCCGATAAATTTAACTCTAACTTTACCCCTCTCTCCCCTGGGTCCGTCCCTTAAGATATATCTGAAACTTGCTTGCCTCCAGATTTCACAGAAGACCAAGTCCTAAAAGTGTTATGGAAAGCTAAAAAAGACAGCATTGATGGCAATATTCCTGGCTGCAGCACAAAGCACAATTTAGCCACACCCCTAGCAACACTTTTCAGTCTCAGCTTCCATACAGGTTTTGTACCAAGTGAATGGAGAACAGCTACAGCCATTCCCCTGCATAAAGGAGAACCTTCCACAGACCCAGACAATTACAGACCCATAAGTCTGACCAGCCTCAGATGCAAAGTCATGGAAAGACTTAATCATAATTAATGAACTAATAAATCAGGACATATAGAACCTCCAAACATTAGACCCATCTCAGTATGGATTTGTCAATGGCAGGTCATGCTTACTCAGCCTGGTGGAATTTTTTGAAAAGGTCACCAAAGAAATGGATGAAGACAAAATGGTATGCACTGCATACCTTGACCTGGCCAAAGCTTTTGACACAATTCCCCAATCAGGCATAATAGAAAAGCTAAATAAACTGGGAATTAGCCCCTATGTCACCCTTTGGATTGCCACCTGACTCACAGATCTGATGCAGATAGTCAAAATAGGGGAAACTGCCTTCACCAAGAGACCAGTCAGCAATAGATTCCCCTAGGTTTCTGTGCTGGACTCTTTTCTGTTTGGCATCTACTGAAGTAAAAGCCAATACCAAAGGGCTGTGACTGACTAAGTTTGCTGATGACTGCAAGCTAGGAGCAGTCATTGAATCCCCAAATGACTTTGCCATCCTGCAGGAAGGTTTGTCCAAATTAAATACATGGTGCCAAAATAATGGACTGAAATTTAATGGCAAAACATGCATCACTGTATCCTTTGGGAAATCATCTATCCTAGGGAAGTACCACACTGACAATATGACATTAAGAGATGAACCAGTTGCTGGGGATTTGGGAATTTATGTGGAAGATGACCTAACTTTTCACCAACAGGTGTCCATTTTTATAAGAAAGTCCTTCTATATTGCACAGTTTATTAACAAAGGGATTGTGTCAAGATCTAGGGATGTCTCTGCCCTCTTTACTCTAGGCTTACCACCTTTTCAAATGCCCAGAGTCAAACATTTTTTGCAGAAACATGAGATTTTACAGGACAAAACATACCCATGGCCAGTGCAAAGGACAGAACTTCACTTTTTGCCAAAATAAAAGTTTATTATTAAAGCATTTGAGCTGTTTATGCTATTTCATATAACAACTCTTAAAGAAAACTTAGTAAATATTTTTTGTCCTAAAATCTCAGATTTGCCATCTTTTATTTTCTTCCATGGGCACCGTTGCCCAAAGAGGGACAGGTGCTAACCCTGCTTTACTCAGCCCTCATTAGGTCAGTCATGGAATATAACACCCCTTTGATATTCCAGATGCATGCAACAACTGGAATGCCCCAGAGATACCTTACAAAAAGGATACAAGGTCTAAACAACATGTCCACAATGGACCAACTCAAACACCTGTCATTATACACAGTATCCTACAGACTGCTAAGAGTTGACTTGTGTCTGGCATACAAGGCATCCTCCGATCCATTACTGATGGATTTACTGCACATCAGCAAGTCAAATGGCATCAGAAATTCTCAGCCTAGGAATATAAACCTGTTCTGCAAAATCAACAGAATGGTTTGGAGGGACAGGTATATCTCGCCGATACCGCTCTGGAACAGACTACCTATCCTCATAAAACAAGGTTCATCCCTGCCCATATTCAAAGACAATTTAGATCTATGGATGGAAAGCAGAAAATGTACCCCAGGACTACACCCTGTTCTACAAATAGACAAGAAGCAGCTCCTAAATGTTTTATCCCATGCATGGGTCCCCTCAAAGTATCTATGGTATGATCCCACTTAATTTCATTAGGGCTAATATATATAATTATCGACCATGGGATGAGTAATGCCAAACTGTAGGTTATTTCAAACACAAAAAGGGAACTTGGCTGGGCTTAAAATGGCCCACAAGGGCAGCTAGCCTAGTACTTACCTAGGAATCTACAAACCTATACGAGCAGTTGCATGGCTGTATGTAGTTGTGCTTTATAATTCTACAGAGATTAAGAAGACAAACTTCAGTTAAGTTCTTGGAACACCTTGGACCTGACTTAAAGAGGCAAGTACTGGTCTGGGACTTGCTACCATGTTGTTTGCTGCTGGGGCTGTTGTTTTGCTTGCAGGAAGAGTAGCAGGTTTATTTTCTGGTTGACCTTTACTGGCAACTTTAAATTCACTGGTTGCCTTCAGTTTTAGTGGACCTTTTTTCTATCATTTAGTCCCGTTCCACAGTACTACACTGATTGAGAACAGAAACTTCAAGCCATTGTGCTGCAGAGAGAACGTGATGGTAGGGATACACAAACCATACCTACTCCTCAATTAAAATCAGCTCCTGATTATTGAATCCCTGTTGGTTAC
This sequence comes from Protopterus annectens, assembly GCF_019279795.1. Lineage (NCBI taxonomy): Eukaryota > Metazoa > Chordata > Ceratodontiformes > Protopteridae > Protopterus > Protopterus annectens. Next base: position 805,039,407 of record NC_056748.1, read on the forward strand.
CAAATCAAGGTAAAAGCTATCCCTTTATTATGACTTCAGGAAAAAAAGATCACAGCTTACTCAGTATTTATAAGATAAAGTCTGTTTCCCTTTTCTTATTTTATCATGCTGTAGCTTAAGTTTGAATTTGTTGCTGCTCCCTCCCTTTGTGTTATTGCAAAAAAACAGTTACATTTTTTTTGTAGTCTCCTTGAAATTCTGTTAGGGCTGAAACCAGTGTAATCCATGCTCATTTGAGAGTACATAATTTTTGCTATTGGACTTTATTGTTTTCACTACTTTTTGAATTGTTACTTATACTGTAGGTACTGTACTTTATTGCTTTGTTCAATCATTTTCATTGATACTAAACTGCCTCTGTTTTGCAAAACTGTACTTATTGCAGATCTTGTCATTCTGCTCTGATGTTCAATTTCTTGACTGCATTCTCAGCTGTTGCAGTAATTGAACTACATTAATTGAACTGATCCGAGTAGCCTTAAGCCTAAATCTTGCTACTACACTTTATCAGCTGTTGAATACCCATTTGTAATGGTTGCCATTTGTATTGCTACTTAAATTACTTATATTTTGTTAGATATCTTACTCTGGTCTTCAGTTCCAGTAGTATAACTAGGGTGAAGCAAAGGGGAAGCTGCCCTGGGTGTAAAGTGTTACGGAGGCACGTTCAGCCTATTCTGATCACTCTTTCGTGCATACCAGCAATTATAAATAAGTCCAGTGTTACATTTATGGTCTAAACTGAAGTGCTGTAGTGCTCCAGTGCTCCATGCATGGTAGAAAGCTGCAGATTTTTTTTTGTTTTGTTTTGCTCTTCACCTCAAGTGATGAGCTTTTTTCTTCTATTATAGAACACTAGATGGGGGGAGGGCAGCACCAGGAAGAAAAAAAAAAAAAGCTAGCTATGCCTCTGTTTAGTCCATACTAGTCTTGGTTCAACCAGCACCCTGTGCCAGTACCATGAACCAGCACCCCACCTCCCTGGCTCTTCAAGTGAAGAGCGAAAAAAAAACCCACTTCACTGTATTCTGTCAGTCACTGTATGACTGGCTAATTACTGATCCATGCACCCTATCTCCACCCCACACATCCCTTTTACTAAAGAGCAAAAGCAAAAAAAAAAAAAAAACAGACACTCCTTCTAGCCAGATGCATAACACTCCCCCCTGCTGCCCAGCCATTCAGGTCCTATTTCTGTGCCCTGCCAGCTTCCCTCCCCTGATACATTACAAATTGAGTGCTGCAGCACTCCATGGGGGGGGGGGGGTTAAACTGTAGAAACAGTTGCTAAAGTTTATACCCTGCCTGCATGAAGCACTACAGCACTTAGGTTTTAGTTAAAAAAACTCCTTGGTATAAACTATAGTAAACTGTTTGCTACAGATTACACTCTGACTGCACAAAGCGCTACAGTACTCAGGTTTTATTTTAAAAAAAGGGAGGTTTTTTATCTTTTAAACTGTAGTAAACTGCTTGCTATAGTGTAGCATGCAGTTGCTACAGTTTAGACCATACACAGAGTGCTATAGCACTCAGGTTTGACTACAAATGCTATACCTGCTTTTAAAAGCCAGAATTGCATTAAAGAAAGATCGTGATCGGCTGATCACACCCCAACACTTTGCACCTGGGGCAGTTGCCCCTCTTGTCCTGCCCTAGCTATACTACTGCCAGTGATTACTCCGCTTTGTTTTTTTCAGCCTCACTAGTCAGGAAGGTGTCACAGCCTTCTTGCACTTGCCACTGTCTTATCCTTTCTGATAACTCACAATTAGTAACTCACTGTTGTTCTCCATTAATAACATAATTGGATAAACGCAGCTGCTTATTTAAACTGAAGGCTAATTTCTCACCACAGTCCTTATTTAGTAAACTGTACACTTGAACTGCACTGTACTGCACATCACCCTCTAACCAAGCCTCCTATGAAACAAACTAAGAAAAATCAACATCTAGGTCATACTTCAACACATGTATCCACACCACCCACTCCTGTATTCAGTTCAAATAGCTCCCCAGGAGGTCACTAGGGTTGAAACCTAAGCCCTTAAGGTCCACAAGATCTGTACCCACCCATGATAATGTTTTGGTCATAAGGGATTTCAGAATTAATACAGATGTTTAGACCTGCAACCTAATTCTCAAAAAATAACTTTTCATTAGTGCTGCTGTTTTACTCTTGCCTGTCAGGAGTAGAGGTACACTAATTCCTAATTGTATGTAACTGCAGTGAGACCAGCACTAGTTTACCAGGTGATAGTTAGTAGGTGGACCAGTGATGAATTCAAGGTTTCTTCTATCCTGTTCTTGTATTTCACCAGTTTAAATAATTAGTAACTTATCTGATCAGTCATTGGTCCCTGTTGTACCCTTCTGTTGCCAGGCTGGAATCCACACTGGAAGCTATGAGGTGGAAGCTATGAGCTGAAGCTATGCACTGGAAGCCATGCTGGAAGCTGTACTGGAAGCTATGAGCTGGAAGCTATGGGCAGACTTCACTGTGCCATTGGCAACCTGAGTTCAGGAAAACAATTGTGCTGTCAGTAGATTTTGCCAGGGGAGAGGGTTGGAGATGAAGCAGCTGATGGCCATTTCTCCTGTCCATGGTGGACAGTGAAGGAAAAACACTTGATGCCTATGTGAGCTCTGGTGAGATCAAGAGCCTTGGAGGATATTTCAGGTTTAACACTGGGGGGACATCCGAATGGAGAGATGATAAATCAGCAAGGAAAGGAGAGTAGTATTGCTGGAACAGAATTCATCCTCAAGTCTTCAGACTACTTTCACAAGATGGACCCTGTTTTCCACAAACTCTTATCAAAACAACACTGATATATAGACTTCATTTTATATAGCATATATCATAGACAGAAGTAGGTTAAAAAATAAAAAAAGATAGCTGGCTGCACAAGACCTAGGATAAAAAAGTGCCCAATCCTCATAGGGGAACTGGTGCCTGGATTGAAAAAAAATGACAGTGTAGAATCATCAAGACACAGAAACATTCCTACAATGGGGCCAGGCCAGTCCCAGTGGGAGGATGGCCCCCCCTTTTGTAAAAGGAAGTAGTAGACCACAAAAATCACAAACACTTATAGGCCAAAAAGAGCCATAAAGATGATAGAGTGGACTTTTGAGGATAAGAGAGAAATTATGTATTGTTACTATTATGCAAGAGGTCCAGAATTTCCAGACAGAAGATATACAAAAAGATTAAGAGAGGAAATTATAGGAAAGAAAAATACACACACAAGAAAAACTGTCAGAAGATTCAAATAAAAATCTGTGTTCATTAATACAACAGTTTTCTGAAAAACATTACATAGACCAATAAATCTTGGACCATTTGGAAAAAGAAGTGACTAATGAAGTGTGAAAATATAATGCACAAAATCAAGATATTTTGAAAACTATAAAAAAAGAAATATGGACATGAGAAAGGAAGAGAGATCTGATATGATGCAATATTTATGCAAAGGAGAAAACCAAATTAATCAATACAAAAAAGCAGCCCCAAAGATATTCGAAGAGAAATACAGGCAAAGGCATCCAGATATGAAACATTTCACAATACAAAATATAAGATCACAAAGAGGGAACACAGAACAAAAGATTAGTAGTGTAGAAGTTAAAAAAAGAAGCTGAAGTTAAGGAACACCTGTGAAGTGAAGGATTTAGTCTAGAACATCTAACACAAGCTAATTCTCAGTATGATGGAATAACAAATCTCCCATTAAGGAGAAACAGAAGAAGCAGGAGACATTTGAAGAAGAAATATGGACATGGGAAAGAAACAGAGATTTAATATGGTGCAATATTTATACAAAGGAGAAAGTGAAACTAATCGATACAAAAAGAGCAGCACCAAAGATATTTGAAGGAAATACAGGCAAAGGCATCCAGATATGAAACATTTTACTATACAAAAAATAAGAAAACAAAGAGAAAAATAGAAAAGAGGATTAGTAATGGAGAAATTAAAGAAATAGAAACTGAGGTTATGGATTACCTGCAAAGTTAAAGATTTAGTACAGAAAATCTAACTCTGATAATGTCATAGCAGGATAGAGCACTGGATTCCCAAATTAAGAAGAAACCAGTGGAGTGGAAAACATCTGATCAGTTGCCATATGAAGATACTTTGGTGTCTTCCATAGGAAATCAGTACAAAATCTCATTTGGAGTTGCACAACTGGGGAAGGAACAGGAAACTGTGGCAACTCTGATGCAGTCAATGTCGTAAAGTGATAGGCCAGTGAGTTCCTATATGAAAGAGCAATGGATGACACAGGATGAAACTGAAGAGAACGTGGCCTAGAAAGATGCTCTGAAACTTTCTGTGGAATGCCTGCAGGAAATGGAAAACAATGAATGTGCTCTCAGCTTAGAAGAAAATGATCTAATTGAAGAGTTGCTTGATTTAATACAGATAGACAGATATATTAAGATCAGTGAAAAAAATATACTACAGAAAAACAGTAAAACCCAAAAGGTTAGAAGTCTGACAAAACAAATGAACACAGTAGTTAGGATTGTTCATAGAGATTAGTGTGATATAACAGAAGTATATGGGATATATTACTGTGCAGCGAAATTAATGACAGATAAAGTTTTACCACAAAAACACAGGGCAGTAAGGGAAAGGAAGGGGAGAAATCAAATGTCATCATGGAAGCATCGAATAGTGAAAATTGTAAATCAATTAAGACAAGTGTAATTGTTAGAAGAGTATAGAAGAGGGAATAGATCAACAAAAATACTCAGAAAGATAGACGTGACAAAACCAATGTGCAGTATCAGAACAGATCAGGATCTGTCGTGCACTATTGCAAAAATAATGATCTAAAACTATCAGCACAGGCAGAAAAACTTAGAAGACATGCAGGTAAATATAAAGAAAAAGTGCAAAATAAGCAATTTATTGATTACCCCAAAAAAGTTTATAGACAACTGGGAAACAAGGTAAAAGGAACTGAAACACCACACTAAAAAAAGAAGAACTATATTTTGGAGAAGTATCTATAAAGATCCTATGGAACATAACAAAATGCTGAATGAATAGAAGAAGTAAAAGAAAGAATAAGAAGTTCAAATATACAGGATATGAAATGGGATGAAGTAACGGTCAGGGAGATTGAAACAAAGTTACAAAAAGCTCCTAATTGGAAAACACCGGGCCCAGATGTAGTATCTAACTTCAGGGTAAAAGTATTAACATCTTTACATGAAGATTTAGCCATGAGTAAGAACTATTTATATGTGCACCCCAAACAGACACCATCCTGGTTAACAACAGGAAAAACAATAGTCCTACTTAAGAGTGAACTTGCAAGCTATCCTAAAAAATATAGACCAATAACTTGCCTTCTGGTGGCATATAAACTATACACTGGAATTGATACTGACAGAGTTTATAGTCATTTAGTAGAAAACTCAATCATGGCAATGGAACAAAAGGATAACAAAAGAAATTCATATGGAATGAGATCATTTGTTGTTAAATAAAGTCATAATGGAAAACTGTAAAAAGGGGAAGAAGCTAAGTATGGAATGGAGACACTACAAAAAAGCATTTGGCATTATTCCACATTTGTGGATAAAAGAGTGCTTAAAAATGTATAATATACACCCTACACTGACTGATTACATTACAGAGACTGCAAAACAGTGGCAAACCACTTTGCAGTTAAGCCATAATAAAGGACAAATTATTACTTCAAGAATAAAAATTCAAAGGGGGGATATTCCAGGGTGACTCTCTGTCACCGCTGTTATTTTGTCTTGTCCTTAATCCATCAAGTTGTTTGCTTAACAGATTAGGTGATGGCTACAATTTGGCTTCCAGAAAACAGTGATATATACAAGTTCTAAATCTCTATGTTTAAATATGGCAACCACTGTCAATACAGAATAAAAAGGTGTTCATTAAAACACTAGTACCTCTGTGTACTATCTTTAAAGGCATTAAAAGAAGGAACTAAAAACAAATGGTAAATATACATGCACCAGAATAATTAGATAAGTGAAACATTTACCTATTAACTAATTAGATACCTTTAACTATAGTCTACATTAAAATCCGTAGTTTTCAAAATCTCAAATTTCAGAATGTACATTTTTGTTAGTAATATCACACACATTTGGAGGCATACCACAGTCATATTCTTAAATTTTACAGTTTAAATTATTATTTTATATAATATCATGGACATTTGGAGGAATAACTCTGTCATATTCAAAATATTTGGTTTATAGTCACTTTGCCAGGACCCTAGACAACCCGTACTAGCCCACTGTACTCCAATTGGCATCACACTGCTTTTAAGAATATAGTTAATAGTTTTAGTAATATTAATGGTGTAAAAATTGTTGTCAGGTGCACATACACTTGTAATGCAAAATGTTCCTGCTAGTTGGCCTGGCATTAGACTTCTAGGAGATTTAAGGTAAGGCTAAAGTAACATTTCAGAGGTAATACCAAGGACCCTATGACCTCAAATAATATGGTAGAAAGTGCTTTTGTGCTAAGCTATAGGCTTGCATTTTGAATGCGAAAAATATGTTAAATGTTAATATATAATGAAATCTTCTATGTTCTGTAATCTGAGACTTTGAAACTTAAGGGCCTTGTTAATATAGGCAGTATTTGGAGATATCGGATAAGCTAGTTGTCAGTTATTTTAATTACCTAATTATTGTGGTACATGTGTGTGTGTGTGTGTGTGTGTGTATATATATATATATATATATATATATATATATATATATATATATATATATATAGACACACACACACATACACACACACACACAGATATATCTATATCTATATCTATATCTATATATATATATATATATATATATATATATATATACACCATATGCATTTAACTCCCTTTTGGCAGTAAATTGCCAGTTGTTGTTGTATTTACTTATTTATTTATTTAATTCCACTTGTTCTGGAAATTTCTGGCTGCACCCTGCTACAGTGCTGTCTATATGCAAAAAAAAACTTGAGATAAAATGTGCAAAGCAAGCAGCCATCATGTTTATGTAGCACATCCTCATGACTAGCCTAGCATTAACAGAGACTAGGAACACATCAATGCCTCAGTGAGCCATTCAGAAACTTATACATAAGTTCACTGGTCATACAAAGAGCCAAAACAAACTGACCTGCTCATTATGAGCCACTTTGTACAGGACATATTCCAAGTGCTACTAACAAACAGCTCTCCCCTAAGTAGAACACTCCATTAGACTCAGAAACCCCCATCCTTCTAGATTTAATTTAAGCTGTAGACCCTTTACCACATCCTTTCCTAAGTCTATATACATGTGAACTCCAGAGGTTTCTGTCCCTTTTCAGAAGCGCTCGAGCCTCATTTGATAATGGCCTAGCTCTGCTTCTCTCCCTCAGCAAGCTGCTCACTGTGCTGATTATGTATTCATCATGACATGTGGAGCCTGCTCACTATGCTGATTATGTATTCACCATGACATGTGGAGCCTGACCACTATGCTGATTATATTCACTATGACATGTGGAGCCTGCTCACTATGCTGATTATGTATTCACCATGACATGTGGAGCCTGATCACTATGCTGATTATGTATTCACCATGACATGTGGAGCCTGCTCACTATGCTGATTATGTATTCACCATGACATGCGGAGCCTGCTCACTATGCTGATTATGTATTCACCATGACACGTGGAGCCTGATCACTATGCTGATTATGTATTCACCATGACATGTGGAGCCTGATCACTATGCTGATTATGTATTCACTATGACATGTGGAGCCTGCTCACTATGCTGATTATGTATTCACCATGATTGATTATGTATTCATCATGACATGTGGAGCCTGATCACTATGCTGATTATGTATTCACCATGACATGTGGAGCCTGATCACTATGCTGATTATGTATTCACCATGACATGTGGAGCCTGATCACTGTGCTGATTATGTATTCACTATGACATGTGGAGCCTGCTCACTATGCTGATTATGTATTCACCATGACATGCGGAGCCTGCTCACTATGCTGATTATGTATTCACCATGACATGTGGAGCCTGATCACTATGCTGATTATGTATTCACCATGACATGTGGAGCCTGATCACTATGCTGATTATGTATTCACTATGACATGTGGAGCCTGCTCACTATGCTGATTATGTATTCACCATGACATGTGGAGCCTGATCACTATGCTAATTATGTATTCACCATGACATGTGGAGCCTGATCAGTTGATAGCACTTCTGATTTTTGAACAGTATATTACTGGAGTATGTTGATGTGTTAATGACAACTGACAGCTATTTAATGATAGAAAAAGATACAAGTCAATATTTTTGTTAATAGGACCTTCATGCTGCTTTAGTAGTGGGCTTATTGTTCAGGTGTCCCTTTCAATGTCATCACTGTCTTCTTTCTTTTTTTTTTTTGAGAAGCCAGGTTGGATATCTTTTGCAGAGAGAGACAGAAAGTGAGTTTTTAGTTACAAGTTCCTTTGTAATGAAATGGTTTCATCTTTATAACAGTCTTGCATGCAAACAAAGAAGTGGTGCATGCGTCGTACAGGTATCCAGGTGAAAAACACATGCAGGACACGAGATTTTCATATCCACTGCACTGATGATGTAGAATAGGCTTCAGGCATTCTGAAAGATGAGAATTCAGAGGTATGATAGCCATCAAGACAATGTGTCACTTACTAGCAGCATAATAAATGTCTCTCTGCAGGACAGGAGTTGTGAGACAGGTGCTCATAACACTTTCTGAGGATGGATTATTTTTAGGATATGCAGTCCTAATGAATTGTACCACCTGTTCATGTTGTCTTCCTGGATTTGCTTTGGATTGTGTTTACTATGGAAACAGTTTGTAACATCAACAGTTTGTTGACAGTCCATTTAATAAGAGACTTGGGTGATACGGAGTCAAGAGACTTTTACTTTTATGTCCAGGGCTTTGCATCCTGCACTCTGCTACTCTATTAATGCTCTCTTAAATCTCAACAAAAATGCTAGTATGGACATGTGCTATTCCTTGTCTGCTAATGGTTGAACTGAAGGGTTTCTCTATCCTATATTATAAACATTTTATAATGATTCATTTCATAATGGTTACATTCCTTTATAATGGAAGTAAGCTGAAAAATCAGACCTGAAGTAATATCAACCTGCTAGCTTTAAGTGGCAGTGTGGGTAAATGCTCTGTAAGAGTAATTTCAGAACTTATTAGTGGTTCTATTCAAGGTGTAGTTTGATTTAAACCAACATGGATTTATCACATTAAGATCATATCTGTTACAAACCACACTGGTTTCTATGGTTGCTACTGTAAGGCTAATGATTCAGGTTTCCTGTTACTATGACCTATGTGGATTTATCAGGCCACTAATCCCAAGCCACAGGATAGCCTTATTGACAGATGTACTGCTGTTTGAGTAAATGTATTTATTAACAACTGGGTTAATCAAAGGCTAGTTAATTATATTTATATGGCTTGTGGGGAACATTTCTTCAATCTGGAATCAGTAACTATAAGGTTGTGTTTTGGGACTATGATTGTTCAATCTAATGTGTTACACTTCCTCTTAGGAACTGTTGGCTCTAAAAGCTTGCATATGACTTAGTATTATTACACATAACTGTAAGGACTTAAGAAGGTTAACAATTGCATCTAATAATATAATAACTTGTTTAATAACACACAATGCTTAAGATCAGTCTTAAAATGTTATGTTATGAATTTCAGCCCTAGTAAGATGAATGATCCTTTATATTTTGGTAATATTCCACTAAAGGTTGTACCCGATATGAATGATTTAGAGATGGTGGTGAGAAAAATCTTTAATTTTTGTATTTTATTCATTTGTTTGCTATGTGAACTCAATACACGCAATCCTTTCTTTTAGGGATAACCCAGAGCAATATCTAGTTAAGTAACCTGCTGAGCGATGGATGGTGGGAATCAAACCTGGACAATAGGATGTAACTTGTTAACAGCTTACAGTTTTAATTCCCTTTGCTAAACTGTCAGCATTTCCATCATGTTGTTGGACTTGTAGGTATGAAGGCTCATGCAATATGAATGAATTGTATAATAAAAGTAAAAAACAAAAAAACAAACAAAAAAAAAAAAACAAAGTATACAGCACATGAAAAGACTCATGTATCAGGGATCACAAAAATGATTAAAAACTTAAAAAATACTATTAAGTGTACTAAAGCAGCCCCTGAATTTAGGTTAGCATGTGAAACTAAGGACAGTTACAATTTCTGCTTTAGCTACATTAACAATAACACCCATCAGTGTTCTGAACTTATTCATGATGGCCCCACCTACTCTGACCCACTAGACACTGCCAATATACTAGCAATGAAACACAGATAATGATTATCCAGAGCTTGAGCGTGTCTTTTAGACTGTATTGGGAGAGGTTGTAATACAAATTATACCAGCCAGAGTCTTAAACTGTCTTTCGGCTTTTCCTGGTTAGGAGTCACCACAGCGGAACTCCGGTCCGCTAATGATTGGCAGTAGATTTTTACATGCTGGCTTGCCGGGCCTAACCCACAACCTTCAACGAAGGAAAGCCCATTCACGCATGTCGACACACAGAAGACGCTCTAACTGAGAATCGAACGTGGACTGTCTAACTGTGAGGCGACAACGCTACTGCAGCACCACCGCCGCAGTTCCAGAGTATAAACCAAAAATAAACGTAGACAACTAAAAGAGCTTCTATTTAAATAGCTTCTATTTACTAATTGCATAATCAGCCATGCAAAGGTTTTCTTGATCAACTTTTATTGTGATTAGCACTTTCGTTTTACAAACTTCGTCATTCATAAGAAAGTATGAGTAGAAAAATGACTGTAGTCTTTGTTTTGCATTTTTCCCCAAGCTCAGCCAGAGAACTAAGCAATGTCAAATGTTAACACTACTTGATGCAATACTTTGCACATGATTAGCTACTGTCACACGTTTCTTGCCCAGACTTCCTCAGCCAGATACTTACTGAGTACAATGCTCTCATGGAAATTGAAAAAAAGTACGACCAGTTTGTTACTTTTAGATGCACTGTGACCACTCTCCCACGTGTAAAGCTGAACCTTTCCATATGCATCAAGTACAAGCACATTACTGAACCTGCAAATCTCAGCTGTTAAAATAACAGGCTTTGCATTAGCATGATTAATCTCAGCTGTTAAAATAACAGGCTTTGCATTAGCATGATTAATCTCAGCTGTTAAAATAACAGGCTTTGCATTAGCATGATTTTGTCCCAAGACTAAGTCAAGTCTGAAACTCAAATGCCTGTCATAATTTAGTGACTGTTAATCCTCACTGATTTGCCAGGCCACACATTTTTTTAAAACAGATCAGAATATGATGCAAAATTAGGGACAGTTAATGGCTCATAGGTTCATAGGTTCATACTAGGCTATCTGCCCTAGGGCATTTATAAGCCTAGCCAGAGTGTGTTTGGCTTTCACCACCCATTTTAAATTATTTTTGCTATGCCCTTTTTCGAGGTTAGTATACTGTGCCTCTGTCTAACAGTGACACAGAAGTGATACCCGGGGTAAACCTATGATCTCCCATCCACTCATCAAGATTCCTCTTGAAGAGAGTCAATGAGGGACTCTGCCTAACCTGGACTGGGATTTTATTCCAGAGTGAAGGGAGCCTCTGGGTTATGAATCTGTCCCTCCAGCATGTTCTATTTATTTCAGTGCTGAGGTTCAAGTCTCTCGAGCATGTAGCTCGATGGGATTTGGATTTTTTGAGGTGCAGCATGTCCATTAATTCCGGGTTGGACATGGCTTTATACGTCAGGCACAGATCGCCTCTGAGCAGGCGGTATGCCACTGAGTAGAGCTGGAGTTTCTTTAACCAGGCAGCACATGGCATCTGTTTGAGCCCTTTGATCCTCTTGGTGAGGTACTTTTGGGGTCTTTCCAGTTGCTGCAGGTGTCTGGTAAGGTACATCCCAAAAGAGGCATTGTACTCAATTATGGGCCTGATGAGGGATGAGTAAAGAGGCACGATGACCTCCCCGATCTAGATGTGAATCCCTTCATGATTAGGTGGACTATATAAAATGTTTTTCTAACTACTTTGGCCACGTCATTTTCAAATGAGAGATTGCTATCAACTTGGGTCCCCAGGTCCCTAATTATTTCTTCCGTACTTAATGGATTACCACCTATGTGGTAATTTGTGGGCACTTTGTTTTTGCCAAATGGGATGACTATACACTTTTTGGCGTTTAGCTTGAGGCCATGGCTCTGGCACCAGTTGTCGGTTTCTATGAGGCCCTTTTGTAGGATGCTTGTGTTGGCTGGAGAGTCGATTATGGTGCCTAGTTTGCAGTCATCTGCGAACTTGGTCAGCCACAGTCCTTCCGTGTTGGCCTATACCTCCGAGAAATATATACCGAACAAAAGAGGTCCCAGGACTGAGCCTTGTGGGATGCCACTTGTAACTGGTTTGGAGTCTGACATGGCTCCAGCAATTCTAACCATGTGGGTTCTGTCTTTGAGCCAGTTTGCAAACCATCTAGTGACATAGAGGTTTATATTTAAGCTGGTGAGCTTATCTATAATGCCCGAGTGGGGTATTGTATCGAAGGCTTTTGCGAGGTCCAGGTAGGCTGTGTGGACCACCTTCCCCTCGTCAATGGCCTTGGTGACTGTTTCAAAGAAATTGACCAGGATTAAGAGTCAGGATCTGCCCTTAACAAAGCCGAAATGGGTAGGATCCAGTGTCTGTAGGTCCCCAATATCTTTATTTATGAGGTCCATGATGATCCTTTCCATAGCTTTGCAGACCAAGCTAGTCAGGCTTATGGGGCGATAGTTTCTAGGATCCGTTGAGGCACCACCTTTGTGGAGAGGGACCACTGTTGCTGTACGCCACTCTTTGGGTGCATATCCTGCAGTAAGACTGAGACTGAACAGTAGTTTTATGTTTGGGTTTAGCTCTTCTTGGAGTTCAAGTAGGACGCAGCCTGGGACACCGTCTGGTCCCATTGATGCTGTGTTTTTTGCTTTGGAGAGGGTGGCTCTTACCTGAGCATCTGAGATGTCAGGGGGGCAGCACTCCACTGGGATAGATATTTGCCCTTTTGGTGGGGGGGGGAGAAGTTTGCGCTGAACCTGTCAGCTAAGATGTTGGCAATGTCTGTGGGTTCGGTGCATTTTTTTGTCATTTTGGACTAATTCTTCAGCATATCTGGAAATTCCCACCCAGGTTCCTAACATAACTAAAGAAAGCCTTGTGATTATCCTTAGTGTCCTGTGCAATTTTTCTCTCGAAGCTGGCCTTAGACAATTTTATGAGTGCCCGCAGTTTTTTGCTAATACTGATCAGAGATGCCTTCCCTTTTTGGGATTTTGCTGTATCATGCAGTAGCTTCCTCCTTCTATTGTATATTTTGTTTATGGCTGGGGTCCACCAGACAGGATGCCTGCCTTTGGAGGATTGGGTCTTGGTTTTATTTGGGATTGCATGATCCATGCATTCCTGAAGGTGTTCATAGAATGCGTTTATAAAGGATTCTGCGGTCTGGGCCATATTTTCCACAGGCCCAGGGGCTTTGAAGGATTCCACCTCGGTTTTGAGGAGTGTGAAATTTGCTTTAGAGAAGTTTTTCACTGTGGTTTTCTGGGCAGGGGGTGGGGTCGGGATGTGAATATCCAGTGAGATTAGTTTATGGTCTGATCTTAGCAGTGAGGGATACACTTCTGGTCTGGAGCATAGAGCTCCATGTTGGTGATGATCAGGTCCAGTATGTTTTCCCCTCTTGTGGGAGTGGTAACAAGTTGTTCCATAGCATTTGAGTATATAAATTCTAGGAACCTTTGGGCTAGGGTGTTGGAGCTAGAGTAATGCTCCCAGTCTATGTTTGGGTAGTTGAAGTCACCCAATATAATGGTGTTTGGAGAGACCTTCATATTTTCCAGTGTTCTCAGGAAGGCCGAGTGGGGTTCCTGGGTTTGGGAGGGTGGTCTGTAGCAGGCTATAAACTGGAAGGCAGTTTTACCCACTGTTAGTTGCACATGGATAGTCTCTGATACTTCGTGCTGTGCCTCCAAACTGGAGGTGGTTCGGTCCAAGTTTTGGGGCTGAAAAGCATGGTATGAGGTATAACCTGGTAGTGCTGGGGTGCTCTTGGGAGCCTTGAACTAGGTTTCTGTTACTGCACAGATAGCGATGTTCTCCATGCTAAGGAGAGTTTCGAGTGTGTGCATCTTGAGGTTTAGACTTCTGGCATTGAGTAGCATTACTCTTAGTTTCTTATACCTTGTGATACCTATGGAGGTGGGTTTGTCTTTTGAGCCTTGCCTAAAAAAGGCGCTATGGGGGTGGCAAGAGCCTTTGCCAATATCTGAAAGCCCAGGGGTGATAGGTGCAAGCCGCCCCTAGTGAAGCATCGTAGCTTGTCGAGCATGTCATCCCAGGCTGACAGGCATTGGATCCCCTTTGAATGACACCAATACTTAAGTCAATTGTTGAAATTGATCATCTTGTCTTCATATTGCGGCATCATTCTTGGTGAGGGTAAGATGCTACTCAAGGTCAGGGTCATACCGGGCTGGACTACATGCTCAGAGACCTCCTCTATGTCTCTTTTCATGTAGTCCAGGGAGGTATGTCTCAGGTCATTCACACCAGCATGGACAATGACTGAGTCATATTTGTACTTGCCTTGGAGTGACCTGAGTGCTTGTGTTATGTGGCAGATCCTAGAGCCCAACAGGCAGCTCACCGTGACCTTCTTCTTGTTCAGCCTGGTGAGCGGGGCATCAGTGTGCCTGACAAGTGTATCAGGTGTGTGGTTTAACCTTAAGGGCTGTGACTGTTTGGCACGCTGGCTTTGTGAGCTATGTGTTGCACGTGTTTTGTTTTGGGGTAGCGGTTGCTTGGGTGTCTGCTTTGGAGGTCTCTGCTGCTTAGGCAGATTTTTATTTAGAGCCTCCAAGTATGTTTTTGTGTGTTTATGTGTTTGGTTTGCTGTCGTGGTATGTCTATGTGAGACTGGAATTGTAGTGAGTGTGGTTTCCTTCTCCTCCTAACTGGTTACGCCAGTACTGAGTTGAGAGAGCTTAGCCTCCAGTTTGGCTATATGGTTGCATCTCTCACATGTGTTGGAATTTGTTGGGAGGATGAGAGGGTTGTCTGTGTACATGAGGCAGTTGTAACATTGCCTCAAGATTCCCAGATTCACCAGCTGGACCAGAGAGGAGATTGACAACTGACCTTTGTACATGCTAGAATAGTATTGGGAATTCCTTTATAATTGAAAAAAAGGGCCAATGGGGAACAAGGTACTCAAGGGGAGTTTGTGAGGGTGTAGTGCTTTTAATTTTTTAGTGCTGACTTATATAATTGCTTTAGTGAGCAAGTGCCAGGCTTTAGAGTAGGAATAGGGTGTTTACTATGAGAACTAGATCAGTTCTACGGGAAAAAGTGAAGAGCAGACTTTGTGGAGCCGAGAATGGTTTAAACCCAATTAAGTGGAGCTGCCCGATACTGCGCTATGCGCAAAATCGTGCCAAAGCGGGTTTTATACAAGGGGACTTGAAAGAGCTAGAAATTGGCCCAAAACGGCCAATAGATTACCAGATTCTTGTGCTGGGAACACTGCTCCAGGGATAGATAGGCTGCTCTAAGCTCCCCACTGCCACTGCTGAACAAAGAAGCCTCCCTTTATCCAAGAAAGGAAATGGGCAACACAGGAACTTTCCAAAAGTCCAGAATACAGCAAAGCCTGTATTTGGACTACTCTAGGACCCACGTTGCTAGAATAGCAGGTTTAGCATTAGCATGCATTTTCTGTGGTAGCATAGCTAAGGTGAGGTGAGGGGGCAACATGTTGGAGGGGGTGTGATCAGCTGATCCCCATCTTTTAAAAGCTGGTATTAAATTTGCGGTCAAACTTGACATCTCAGTGTGCGGTGTAAATTGTAGCAAGCAGTTTGCTACAGTTTAAAAGTAAAAAAAAACAAAAATTGCTTTTTTTAACCAAAACCTGAGAGCTGTTGTGCTTAGCCTGTAGTCTAAACTGTAGCAAGCATTTTTCTAAAGTTTAAAATAAAAAAAAAAACTTTTTTTTATCTAAAACCTGAGCTCTATAGCATTCATGCAGGCATTTTATAAACATGTTGCTATAGTTTGTTGGGAGAATTTTTTTTTTGTTTGTTTAAGTAAAAGATGAGCAACTAGTGCTCTGTGCAGGCAGGGTATAAACTATAATAACTGCTTGCTACATTTGTAGAAAACAGTTTGCTACAGCTTATTAGAAGTTTTTTTTTAAGTAAAAGATGAGTGCAGCACTCCATGCAGGCAGGATATAAACTGTAGCAACTGCCTGATACTTTTGATGAGTGCAGCACTCCATGCAGGCAGGATATAAACTGTAGCAACTGCCTGATACTTTTGTAGCAAGGAGTTTTCTACAGTTTATAAAAAGATTCTTTTTTAAGGGCAGGGCACAGAAACAGGATCTGAATGGCTAGGTGGAAGGTGGTTTTGTTGTGTGTCTGGCCACATGATTAGTAATGTTGTTTTTTTTTCTGTTCAATGGAAGAGCTAGGAGATGGAGGTTATGGATCTGTATACACAGTAAAGTGTTTTTTTTTCAAAGTGTTTTTTTTTTTTTTTTTGCTTTTCACATAAACAGCTGAGTGGGTGAGGCTCTGATTCATTGTACCACCACAGGGAGCTGGTTGAACCAACTACGCTTCTGATTTTCTGAAGGGTATAAAGTCTATAACTCAAATGTTTGTCATATTTCAGGGATTTCAATCCTTAAATATGTGCCAAAAAATATGAGGCAAAAATATCTTCATTCTGCAAAATTCTTAACAGTTAAAAGGTATGCTGAAATCCATTCTGATTTGCCAGACCCCACATTTTATAAATAAGGTAAATCAAAATATGATGCATTTTACAAATAAGCTAAATCAAAATATGATGCAAAATCAAGAACAGTTGAGATCTTATATGCCCCCAATACATATATAAAAAAGACTGAACAAAATATGATGCTCATACAGGAAGAGTTGAGAGCATGTGGGTCTCAAAGCAATTTTCCAGTTCATTTATTAAGTGTATATATATATATATATATATATATATATATATATATATATATATATATATACATACACATACACACACACACACACACACACACACACACACACACACACACACACACACACACACACACACACACACTTTTACTACTTACCTTTTTCCTGCATGCTGGCAGTTACAGGCAGAGTGCTTGAAAATTTATATAACTAAATAAAAACATATTCTGATGTTCATATCTCCTCTTGCACATTACCTACTTCCTTTTTCTTTTCTCAGGATGTCTCAGTCACCTGAGGGCTCCTCACTGCTTCATGTAGCAGACCATTAAGATGCTAATTGAGCAGTGCTTATGTTGGCCCTGAATGGAGCTGGAAAAAAAAAGATTAATGCTCAGGTAAGTCTAATGCTGGACTATTTCATAAACAGCTCAGCAATTGGATTAAGTATTTTTTTTTTATCTGCTCAGAGCTCCATTTATGCCTGGAGTTCTGAGGACGTGGAACACAAAAGAAAGTCAACTGTTATATTTTATTTGAAAACAATAGTTGAGTGTCTGAATTAATTTGTCTAATTTTTTTTCTATGTTTTTTTTTTTGGGGGGGGGGGCTGCAGCCTAGCAGCCAGTGCCATGAGCCACCCCTGTAAATTACATAATATAATAGAGTCCTCTGTGCAGCTGTATGTTTGTACTTTGCATTCAGAAATGTACAGGGTTCAAATACTTATATATTATGGATAAGCCCTTCGAAAGTACATTAATTTCTGAGTTTGTTGTATTGGTAAGCATTTAGAAGTGCAAATGTAAGTAAACAAAAATCACTTGGTACACAGCATGGGATAGTTCTACCAGACTACATCAAAGATCAAGAGGTCAAATCTTGATTCATCATTTTTTTTTACCAAAAACTTACAAACTGAAATTTCCCTATCAAGGAGGAGACAGGTAGTTCAATTTCACCATGTTTGTGTATTTGCCACCCCAAGTGGCCTTATCTATATATTATCACTTCCACTATCATAGTACCTTTGGGCATGTCACATAATGCTTAGGAGGAAACTAGTATAACAACTATCCCTACCGCCACTCATATCTTACCCATGAACAGTGTTCATCATGTTGTAATTCTGACATGCTGAATTTGGCAAACAGACATTCAATAAATTACTCCTTGGCATAATGAGCTGATTCCCATGGTAGATACTCAGAAGTTGAGTGTGAAAAATTCACCAGAATTTTTAGTATATTTACAAAATATTATATATGTAATATGATGCTTGTGTGTCAAAGTGAGAGTGGTTTTCATTGCCTAGTTCACCACTTCAAGGTCTGGAGTTTGTTCCTGACTTCTGGTTACCATCTGTATGGGAAGTGTCATTGTCATGTTCATCTCATGTCCACATATGAATTGGGTTTTATCTAGGTATTCTGGTTTCTTGCTACTTCCTATATAAATGGTGGTGTATAATTTTTACTTTTTGAAGGGAAAAGGCGATGTACTGTGTGATATCATTGCTGGAACCTGTGTCTAACAGAGCTCTTTTCAAACTGTCTGGAAATATACAGAGCTAAGTATATTTTTTTGGTTCTTGAGAACTATGTATTGTAAATTGTTACTGGACTAATTTTATTCAGAGTTGTGCACTGTTATTTTTGAGTCACTGTATAGTTTTTCAGATCTTTGCTGAAAGTGTTTTGTCCTACCCACCCTCTCTATTTCTGGTTTGTTGTTTATATTTGGTGGCTTTTGCAATTGCCCGACCCACTGTAGATTTGATCTGGGACACTCCCCCCAGTCCCACCTCTTTACCACATTCTACCTAATACACTCCTTCTGCACTTGTTTTCAGTCATTTTTACTTTAATTGCATTTTTAAACTGTGTTTGGTCTAATATTGCTACATACTCAAATGTGCTAGTTTGCACTGCATTTGAATTGTTTTTACTATTGTTTTAGCTACTTTTCTGTAAAAAAAAAAAAAAAAACTGTAAGCCTCTTTCCTACCTTTCCTGTAACTAGTGTAGTCCAGATACAGATTTGCTGTATCCAGGACTGTATGTAAGCTTCTGAGCCCCCCCCCTCAAGCCTTTCTGTGTTGGAGGGAAGCCTTCTAGCTTGTCAGTGGGAGTGGCAAGCACTAGGTAACCTGTCTACCACATAAGGAGTATTTCTGGCCCAGAAATTGTAGTTACTGGCCGTCTGGGCAATCTTTTCCATCTCTCTCAACTTTCTGATTTGAAAGCCCACATTTGCACTTGTTTCTTTCCTGTGACTAGTCTAGTGCAGATACAGATTCTTAGTTTTAGCACTTGAATTTGCTTATTCGTGCTCAGTACTTGTTCAGAACTTGTTGTAAGCACTAAATAAGATACTAATTACTATAGCACTCAACCTTCCTCTTTTCCTAGAGGAAAACAGTTTTAGAAAAACAGCTCTTGTACTAACTTTCCTCACTTATCTAGAGGAAAATAGTTTTTATTCAGGCATGTCCAAGGGTCAGCTCCCAGTGTTCTCTCCTGTCTATCTGATGAATCCTCATGTACATAGACAACCTCTCCTCCTACCACCCAACAATACAACCTGTGAGAGATGTACTTATTCAGCCAAACTGTAGGTAAAGCTCTCTCCAGCCAAGACTGAACATCAAGAGGAGAAGGTAAACACTTGCACCACACCACACTTGTCACAAAGTCTCACTAAATCTACACCACCAAAATCCACACATAGAAACACAAAAATATTCGCGGAGGCTCTCAAAAATAATCTGCCCAAGCAACAGAGACCTCCAAAGCAGAAATGCAAGCAGCTTCCATCCCCAACACAACCCAAATGACACATAGCCCATAGACTCAGTGTGCCACTCAACCACAGCCAATAAGGCAAAACAACGTATCCAACACACTAGTCATAGGTGACTCTATAGTCAGGCACACTGATGTCCCACTCACCAGGCTAAACAAGAGAAGGTTACCATCAGCTGCCTGTCAGGTGCCAGGATCCGCCACATAACCCATGCACTCAGGTCACTCCACAACAAGTACAAATATGACTCTGTCATTGTCCATGTTGGTGTGAATGACCTGAGACATACCTCCCTGGACTACTTGAAAAGAGACAAAGAAGAGCTCTTCGATCTTGTAACCCAGGCAGGTATGATCCAAGCCCTGAGTAGCATTCTGCCATCGCCAAGAATTATACCGCAGTACAAAGACAAAATGATTGAGTTCAACAATTGGCTAAGCTTCTGGTATCATTCTAAGGGGATCCAGTATCTGTCTGGTTGGGATGACATGGTCGACAGACCACAATGCTTTGCCAGAGATGGCCTGCACCTGTCACCCCTGGGATTCCGAATACTGGCTAAGGCTCTTGCTGCCCCTATAGTGCATTTTTTAGGCAAGGTTAAAATGACAAATGCACCACCATAACAGGCACAGGCAAGCAAAAACTGAGGGTAATGCTACTCAGTGCTAGAAGTCTAAATCTCAAAATGCACTCACTCGAGGCACTCCTTAAAATGGAGAACATTGATATCTGTGCAGTGATTGAGACCTGGTTCAAGGCTCCAGAGAGCACCCCTGCACTACCAGGCTATAACTTATACCACACTTTTCGGCCATATAACCTGGACCGGAACACCAAAAGTGGAGGTATGTCCATATTCATTAAGGATA
Organism: Protopterus annectens; assembly: GCF_019279795.1. Classification (NCBI taxonomy): domain Eukaryota; kingdom Metazoa; phylum Chordata; order Ceratodontiformes; family Protopteridae; genus Protopterus; species Protopterus annectens. Next base: position 805,060,217 of record NC_056748.1, read on the forward strand.
TCCACACCTCCAGGCTAGTTGCTCAGCATAATGCATCCAAGGTTATCCAAGGGCAACTAGCTCTGGGCAAAACTGCAATCTAAATTGTAGCTTGTTACAGATCCCCCACCATGCCCCAGGATTCCCACTCCTCATTTTTTGATGTACTGGAAAATATTAGGGTTTAACCAAACACCCTAATAATAGGCGATTTCAACTACCCCACCATTAACTGGGAAAACTACTCGTATACCAACTCCTTCACACAACGCTTTCTGGAATTCATAAACTCCAATGCCCTGGATCAACTTATCCACACACCCACCAGGGGCAACAATATCCTAGACCTAGTCATTACCAACATGACTGACCAGTGTTCCATACCTGAGGTCAACTCTTTGTTGGTCCGATCCGACCATAAGCCAATCACCCTTGATATCCACATCACGCACCCACCCCCCATTAAGGAAACCACGGTAAAAGATTTCTCCAAAGCCAACTTCATGCTTCTTAAGACAGAAGTGGTGAACTTCATGACATCCATGCAGATGGACAATACAGTCACGACTACTGAATCCTACACAAATGCACTCTATAAGCACTTCGAGTGCATGGATTGTGCTATCCCAAACAGAACCAAGATGCTAGCCTCCAAAAAAGGAAGACAATCTAGTGGTACCCTGACATAAATAAACTGTACAACAGAAGGAAGAAATTGTTACAAAAGAGAGTAAAATCCCATGAGTGGAAGAGCTCCCTGGTCAGCCTCAGTAAGAAGCTGAGATCCCTTATAAGATCCTCCAAAGCTAGCTATGAAAATAAAATCACCACTGATTCTAAGGACAACCACAAAGCATTCTATAGCTATGTCAAGAATCTCAATGGCAACACCCAGATCTGCTCTGAGTTACAGCACAATGGCACAAAAATTACAGAACCAACTGATATTGCCAACATCCTGGCAGATAGGTTCAGTGCTAACTTTACTCCCCCCTCACCCCCTAAAGGGCCCATATCTATACATGAAGAATGCAGAGTCCCTGTAATCACAACTATGCAGGTAAATGCTGCACTCTCTAAAGCCAAAAACACAGCATCCATGGGACCAGACAACATCCCAGGCTGCATTTTACACAAACTTCAGAACGAACTGGCTCCCCACCTAAGCACCATGTTCAATCATAGCCTCACATCAGGCTTTGTGCCCACTGAATGGCATACAGCAACAGTTACCCCACTCCACAAAGGAGGAGCCACCACTGTTCCCGGGAACTATCGCCCTATTAGCCTGATGAGCCTGGTCTGCAAGGCCATGGAATGTCTCATCATGGAACTCATAAACAAAGCATTGGTAACTTCCAAACTCTGGATCCCACCTAGTTCGGGTTTGTGAAAGACAGATCATGCCTCCTGAACCTGATTGACTTCTTTGAGGCAGTCACCAAAGCTGTAGATGAGGGTAAGGTGGTTCACACAGCCTATCTTGACCTAGCCAAGGCTTTCAACACCATCGCCCATTCTGGAATTATAGCTAAACTCACTAAACTAGGTATAAATCCCTATGTCACAAGATGGGTTGCCAACTGGCTCACTGACAGTGCCCACACTGTAAAAGCTGCACACTCCAAATCTGACCTCAAACCAGTAACAAGTGGAGTACCACAGGGTTCAGTCCTGGGACCTCTCCTGTTTGGTATCTACTTCTCTGACGTACAGGCTAACACAGAAGGCCTCTGGCTAATGAAGTTTGCAGATGACTGCAAACTAGGAGCCATAGTCGAGTCCCCAAATGATGTGGAAATCCTACAGAAGGGCCTCGCTGAGACAGATGCCTGGTGTCAGAGCCATGGCCTCAAGCTCAATGCCAAAAAGTGCATTGTCATCCCCTTTGGTAAAAACTCTGTACCCATGAACTACTACATAGACAGCAGTCTACTTAACACCAAATGTGTGATAAGAGACCTTGGGACCCAGGTGGACAGTAGTCTGTCCTTTGATAGCCACATCACTACAGTAATCAGGAAGTCCATCTACATGGCACACCTCATCACAAAAGGGTTCTCATTCAGGAAAAAAGAGGTCATTGTTCCCGTCTACTCAACAATCATTAGACCCATTATAGAGTACAATGCCCCTTTTGGAATGTATCTCACAAGACATCTGCAGCAACTGGAAAGGCCACAGAAGTACCTCATAAAGAGGATTAGTGGCTTCAAACAGATGCCCTACACTGACCGTCTCAAAAAACTCCAGCTTTACTCCGTAGCATATTGCCTACTCCATAGTGATCTCTACCTAACATACAAAGCTATGTCAAACCCAGAGCTGTTGGACATGCTACACCTAAAGAAATCCCAATCCCTCCAAGCTACATGCTCTAGGGACCTAATCTTTGTCACCACAATAAACAGGACATGCTGGAGGGATAGATTCCTGTCCCAGAGACTTCCCATACTCTGGAACAGGCTACCCATCTATGTAAAGCAAAGTTCTTTATTAGCACTCTTCAAGAAAAATCTTGATGAGTGGATGGAAAATAGTAAATACACCCCGGGGATCACTTCTATGTCTCTGCTCGACAGTGGCACAGGAAAATAACTTTCTTGGGTGGCATAAGCTTGTTGGCTAAGCTTATGTAGGCCCTCAGGCCAATAGCCTAGTACCTTCCTATGAACCTATGAATGCCCCTCTTGTGGGCCAGTAATCACGGATCCTTAATCTTCACCACTGACA